>NC_134484.1:133892523-134107523 GCF_040206685.1 Ascaphus truei | reverse complement strand
TGCCTGCCGGCACGGGCACGGAGCTTCACCGCGATCTGCAGGCAGCTTTTTTAGGCGTGGGGGGCGTGGCCAAAACAGGTCAGGAGGCGTGGCCATGACGGGGGGGGGGCATGGAGGAGAGGCGGGGATGCAATGCAATGAAAAATCAGTTGGCAGCAGCGATCGGGAAAAGAAACGCTTATGTCAACAATCATAGTGAATATACCAGCATGCGACACCCCATTCCAGTGGCCTAAATGAAGGTTTAACCTCCACACCTTTCAAGGGATACTGGTGTAACAAGCGGTAAAATGAAACATCGCGACTGACTGACCAAAAGATGAGTTTGTGAACACGGACCAACCGTCTCCATTAGTTTCATTACTGGAACGGCAATATAATGGCGGATTGCAATATGTCCCCCCTCCTTGACAGGTTTGTGTGTGTGTGTGTGTGTGTGTGTGTGTGTGTATCCACCCCCCTTCCGTTTATGCCAGGCTGCCGGCGATCTCCCACCTTCATTGGCTCCATGCCACACCACGTAACACGTCGCCGCACGGGAACACAATTCTGTTGTAGCCCCTGCTGGCTGACGCGTCAAAGGGCGAAGTGAGCAGGGAAGCGAGGAGGGACTGGGGACAGCCAGGGAGCGGGTAAGGGGCTGGTGAGAGGCGTGTGCGCCGGCCGGCTGCACTAGGGACTTAGCCTTATCATCTGAGATCTGACTCCATAAGACTGTTCATGGTCCCAAGGTTCAGCAAAGTATACAGCCGTTTCCTCCATCTCTTACCGTGCATCCCAAACGGAGACTCTCACAGCCACCACCAGTTTAAATTCTTTCAAATCTAAGGCTGTCTCACATTTTAGAGAAAATGGAATTACCCAGTATACCGAGGCTGCTAACAGGTAGTGCACACACTTTATGGCAACTTGATTGAAGAGAGACCCAGCAATGATTAATGAAACAATAAGCCTCCGGTATTGAAAACAGGGAGTTGGGTAATAGTAAGCCGGATAGAGGTACAGGGGGACACCTCCCTAAGGGGCGCCCCCAAGTAAATCACAGCCCGGCACTAACCGCCTCAATAATCTCCCTGAAATACCGCGTGGAGGTTAGGAGTACTCACGAAAAAGCCGTCCCTGTTGGTGCAGGGAATTCTGCAGCGGCTTCCTCCTCTGGTGTAGCTGGCGTCAGCGTGCTCCTCCGGAAATGATGACACAGGAAGAAGGGGGTAAGATGGTCCGTGGTTCACAGCAACTTCAGCAGCCAACGCATGGATGTCTAAAAAAACTTTATTGATCGCTAGCAGCAAACATCAGGCAACCACTCTAACATGTTTCGTCCAGGCTATGGACGAAACATGTTAGAGTGGTTGCCTGATGTTTGCTGCTAGCGATCAATAAAGTTTTTTTAGACATCCATGCGTTGGCTGCTGAAGTTGCTGTGAACCACGGACCATCTTACCCCCTTCTTCCTGTGTCTCACATTTTAATCTGGTCTGTAACTGTTACATACACCTATAATATATATTATCTCTAACTGTGCATGCAATGTCTTGTATATAATGTATACCCTGTTCACTTATGTAACTGTATTTGTAACCATGTATTATTTGTCTTAACTCTATGCCCAGGACATACTAGAAAACATGAGGTAACTCTCAATGTATTACTTCCTGGTAAAACATTTTATAAATAATCCCTTATTCCCTCAACTGCTGTCTCTGCAATGCCACACATCGCCAAAACAAAGTAATGTCAATTGAGCGCGCACATAATGCGCGCAACAGACACAGCCGAGCGCGCAAATTTTAAACAGATCTTAGAAATTGATTTTTTCGGGCGACAGCTGCATCACGTGAGCGGTTCAGCCAATGAGGGCGAACCGCTCGTGACATCATGGCCCCACCTCCGCCATGACTACATGCTCGTGACATCATGGCCCCACCTCCGCCATGACTACATGTTGCCTCCAGCGCATGTTTCGTGTGTGACGTCACGCGAGCATGCACTATAAACGAGGCCCAAATCTCCCAACATCCCACTCAGATTTCCTTTCCTATTTGATTTTGTTTGTTGCACTTATTGTAATATAATTCCCTCTACTGGTCTCTTTTGTAAGACGCTGTGGTCGCTATAGAAATAAAGATACATACACATGGATATATAATGGTGTGTTATCGGCTGAGCAGATAAGAGAGACTGCACAACTGCAAGAAATAATACAGGGCATACAAGGCCCATTCAATGCTAAAGGCAGCGGCAAAACAGTTTTCTGTGGCATTTTTTTTGGAGGTGGGGGGGGAGGCAACAATTGATTAAGGCCTTGTCCAGTGTGATGCTGAGCGGGCTAGCGCTGGCCGCAGTGTTTCATCGCAGCGAGATTGAGCACGCCTGCCCGCTCAGCGCCACCCTGGTCGAGGCCTAAAGCGGTGGCCAGGCAGGGAGCGGGAGCACTGGCGCAGCGCCCTGCTGGGCGATTCGTGGCCTGCTAGGTGTGTGCTCACCTAGGGGCGCGGTCACTACGTCACGGAGCAGGTTCGTCCTCATTGGGCGAACCGCTCACGTGACACGCTTGTGAGCGGCAAATTCAAATTTGCTTGCTCTGCAAGCATCTAAGCGCCGAGCATGCACAGGCGCTCGCTCACTCTGGCCACACACATTGCCACAAGGTGTTTTTATCGCAGCCAGCGTGCGCACACTCGACCGCTCAGCGCCACCCTGGACGAGGCTTAAGAGCAGCCGGCAAGATGTGCGCCCATGCTATGCCATGCTAGCTGCCCATAATCGCTCACTCAAATGCCTACACCTGAGAGCGCTCCGTCGCAGTACAATTGCACAGGTTTACACATGAATTTCTACCTCTTCCCCATCGCATTTTTATTGTTTTAGTTCACAGACTCACAATTCCACTTTCTTTGTAACAAGAAAATTATTTTTATTTGATACAGACTTCCCTTTCTGCTTGTACCATATACATATTGTAGAAACAACTTTAAGATGAACTGCTCGGCCTTATTATTTGTCAGATGCTGCTCCCCCCTAACCCACATATCTTCCACCATTAGTCCCCAACGCAGTAAAGGGGTTAACAGTTTCCCAGAATCCTCCTCCCTCAGCAGACAGGCTGCTCCTGAACTGCTGCGTGACGCACACGGTGCCGCCGAGGCTTTGATTACTCGGCAGTTTAGAACGTTGGCACCCGGCTCGCGGACCTAGGCCACCCAATCAGGAGAGCTCCGCACGCCTTTGCACCTCCCACTCGGGGAACGCTCGCATTCGTACGCGCTTACCGTTGGGATCGCACCGCTCCGGCTGGAGGAGGAGCAACGCAAGTCTTCTGCGTTCTCATCGGGCGCTCTCCTCGCGTGACAATCCCGACTGGCGACGGAGACACTCCTAGTGTCAGGGGCCTGGGCTGGCCGGCGGAGGAGACGCGTTATTATACAGATACAATACTAGGGACGCACTCTCCTCTCTCTCGTGGCTATGCCGGCTCCGGAGAGGTAGAAACTTCCCGGCGGAGGAGTTACGCGTCAGTGCCGCACAGGGCATGCGCAGTGACTAGACATGGGAAGTACACATCCTGCCCTGCTTCTGACTGCCTGTCTGCGGTTGCGTTTCAAGCCTCGCTTTGGATCTCAAGCCTTGGTTACTTCTCCAGAAAACTCGCTGAGAGCACCCGATTGGCCCAGAGCGCCGGTGACGTCAGCAGCACGAGTGACGCCGTAAAAAACAACCACGGGGAGGGAAAGTAGGCGTGGTCTGCTAGAGTTTAGATTGGAGGCGTGACGTCACGGAGCGCGAGTGGCGGGTTCTGCCCGCGGGTGTCTGGCGCGGAGGGCGGAGATGCCGAAGAGCTGCGCCGCGTGCGGTGCTGTGATGAGGCGGGGGGCGGGGAGGAGCTTTCACAGGTGAGGCGGCCCGGTGAATGCACAGAGCGGAGTGATAGCAGCAGCGTTATGTATTACTAATACACGGCACTATGTATTACTATCACACGGCACTGCATTGTATGTTACTGGCAGTGTGGGCTGAGCTTTTATTATCTCGGGAGACCCCCCTAACCTATTCACTCAAGCATCCAAACACAACTACTGTATGACTGACTGAACTCTCCATTGTATTGTGTGTGTGTATATGTGAGTGTATGCCACAGTGGAAGCACTGTATGCTAGGTGATAATGGTGAAAGGAAGGGTTGCAGACCTATCTAAGACATGTGAATGTGTTCACAAGTGATATGCCTCACAGTAGTAATACATGTGACATAATATAGTACACAGTGGGAATAAGAGCTTCAGACATAAGTACAGTAACATTAGGAAAAGGTGTCCTTGCCCTAAAGGGCTTACAATCTTGGTGTATTGAGATATTATTCTTGCTAGCAAAAATATTTCGAACCTCCAAGGTGGAGGGTAAGACACTATAAAGTCCCCAAATTAGATGCACTCGATATACCTATGTTACGGTGATCTAGTTTGCCTAATGGTGTGAGAATTCATAATGGTACAGTATACACTAGTATAGAGAGATACTGGCGGCTGGAGCTAAGTGACTTTTTTTCTTTCTTTCTGGAAACGAGTGCCTCAAACCGTAACAGAGGATGGATGATTGTAAGGTTTAAAAGACCAATTTTATTAATGTTCAACACAATAAAATAATAAGGGTATATAGAACAAACACAGTAAATTGCCGGTGAACAACAATTGAAAGAAAGGCTGTTACGTCACAGATGGCAGTAGTTGGCAAAAAATTGCCTAAAAATAGGACAAAGGAAGTCTTTGATTAGGACATATTCAAGTTCTTAGTATGAAAGCAGCATTTGATGTCAGAGGTATTAGCTGGCCTGCTTAAATATTGCATAACAAGAAACAGCGCACAACTCGTAGTGTATTAAAAGTGATTATATTGGCTCGTCACAGGTAGGTAAGTATTGCACGTACACTTGGATGGAAAATATCAGGCAGTACATGTTACCACTAAGCAGCAAACATCTGGTCATCAGAGGTGCAGGATCTCCGCATTGATTATCAGATGGAGACGGTCCGTGGTCACTCTCACTCCACGAAACACGTATTCAGCCTCGTCACTCGCCGCCTCAGTCCCTGTCTCTCCACTCTGTTCACAAGGAAGACTATGTACTAACAATTAGTAGTAGAGAAACTCCAGACACAATACACAGCTCACACCGCAAACAGACTTAAACTCTCGTGGCAAACACTTTCGTCATTGACATGCGACTTAGTCAGATGGACTGTCTTACGAAACGCGTAAGATTAGATAGCTGCAGTGTATGCACGCTCCAAATACACCTTCCAGCTCAGCGCCAGACCTTTTTGACTGTGGTTACTGAACTTTCCATCTGACTGTAAGTCGCCGGCAGGCGCATGTCGATGACAAAAGTGTTTGCCACGAGAGTCTGTTTGTGGCGTGAGAGCTGTGTATCATGTCTGGAGTTTCTCTACTACTAATTGTTAGTACATAGTCTTCCCTGTGAACTGAGGCAGCGAGTGACGAGGCTGAATACGTGTTCCGTGGAGCGAGTGACCACGGACCTGCGGACCGTCTACATCTGATAGTCGATGCGGAGATCCTGCACCTCTGATGACCAGATGTTTGCTGCTTAGTGGTAACATGTACTGCCTGATATTTTCCATCTAAGTGTACTGTACATGCAATACTTACCTACCTGTGATGAGCCAATATAATCACTTTTTAATACACTACGAGTTGTGCGCTGTTTTTTGTTTTTCCATTTGCAGTGTTTGAGATGCTGGGCTATCTTTAATAAATAGCTGCAGACTCGTGTGATGTGAACAGGAGAGGTTTTTTCTTATCACTACAGCATTTGAATGACACTTTTCTAACACTTTTTTCACATTGATTATTATTGTTATATATAAGTAGTAACACCCCTAGGTTTATAGTGGAGTTTGATGGGTTATAACACTGATTTCTCACTTGCATATTATATGTTGATTATATATGTCACTTATATTCACCTAGTTTATTGCGCATTTATTTTTATTTTTTACTGCTTAAATATGGCTCAGTGGTGTGTAATAAACACTTGAGCTGGTACGACAGGCTTAGTTTCTGATATTAATAATACGTGCAAGAACCTGCTACTTGGTTGCCTACGGTGTGTACCAAGGTAGTTACTTAAAGTCCAATACGTAATTGGGTCGCAGATCCCTGCGGCACACAGTGTAGCACATAATACGCCAGAAATACCAACCAGTCTGCTTGTTCAGATATTGTTGGTAAGTGCAACGGGCTGCTGCTTAATTACATGTAGTGTGTAACAATGTATTTTTCGTATGTCCAATCTATGATTGTATAGTGGGTTACTGCAGCATCCAATTAGTAACTAGGTAGCAGGTGATGCCGCGGGGTCAGGTGATGCTGTGTTGCCATTGCGTCGGGACGTCAGAACGCCGGAGCCAAGGTAAGAGGGAGGAGAGGCGGCAGGGGGGCGCTGGGGGAAAATATTGTGCTCCCCTGCACTAGATCACCGTAACATAGGTATATGGAGTGCATCTAATTTGGGGATTTTATGGTGTCTTACCCTCCACCTGGAGGTTTGAGACACATTTTTGCTTTCTATTATACCTTCCCCTAGTGCACACACCCTATCATCAATCACAGGAGTGCGGATATCTTCTCTGTTTATGTTAGATATATTATTCTGCCATCAATCTACTTTTGATTTCTGGCTGTACCTCTTGGGCATTAGTTATACCGGCTGCATTCTCTGTTAAATCCTGGTGTTGAAAAGGTGCTCTACGGTATGAATAAAATGTCATTTTGATAGAATGGCATAAAATCCATATGTACTGAGTGAGTGTGTAACAGTTCTGAATACAGCGCAAGGATGACTTTTAACAGCAGTATTGGTGTTGTAGTACTCGGTGTCAGAGTGAGAAACCAGCATCTTAAGAACATTTTATCATTGTTTCTTTAGGTTTCCCATGGACCCTGCGAAGAGATCAAAATGGGTTTGTCTAACCGGCCGAGATCTTTTTATTCCTAATAATGAAACTGTCCTGTGTTCGGACCATTTTGAGGATCATTGTTTTGATCGTACAGGACAAACCGTCAGGCTACGAGAAGACAGCGTCCCAACTCTTTTTGCGGGTATTAGAAAGCGGCCAGGAAAGGTATGTTTGCTGAGGCCAAGAGTTCACATTTTGATTGTGAAGCTGAGTGTATAACACTTTCTGGGACTTGCTCCTGTGTTAGATGAAGTAAGGCAAACACTATGGGGTTTATTCCAGTTGCTCCGAAGTTGTCATTGGCAAAACGCGAGGAGGTCCTAACTTAATAGTATCTCCAGTTGTATATATGTCCCCTCAAACATCGCTCCAAATAAATTAGGGAGACATGCCTGTGCTGAAAAAAAGATGCCTGATGTACCCTGAGAGGTATGTTAATGTCTATCCAACAGGATTAGAACCCCAAACTTCTGCTATTCAGGGCAGCAGCTGTAGCATTGAACTAAACTAAATGCTGGGAAAGTCCACTACACTCATATCGCTCAGGTGTGCTCATTGTTATGCACAAGGAACATTGAACCGGCAACCAGAAAGTGGAAATGGTCTGCTTTTTAAAATACGACTCCCCCGCCCTCTCTTTTTCCTTATTTGTATCTGTAAAACAGGTTACAATGTATAATTCTCCATTTAGTGCTCCTGTTATTTATCTGTAAGAATCCTGATTGTGTGCCTAACATAATGGCCGCCTTTCAGTTTAAAGGAGCAATCAAAGCAATATTAGACTTTTTTTTTCTTTTTAAATAAATCAGTCCAGTAGTATTAGATAATACTTACTACTTTTTTTATTTTAAAATTCAACTCTTAATGCCATTTAAATGAGTTTTAATATACTGAGCATCTTTTGAGTTCTAAAGCAGGTATTAGCCCTCTTCCCCAGCAAGATATTTGTAACACTTTCCTGTTTATGATGATTTGTTGTCAATATTCCCAGCAGTTGGAGCTTGAAACGGTAACAATAGATAATGTTACTTTGGTAATATAAGGATACATTGTAGCTGCTGAGTTACACTGACCTGAAGGATTGATTTGAAACCGAAAAGCAGCCATTTAGTGAACCCTAGGAAGCGGGATTTTGCTTAACGGTCACGGGAGAAGGAATAGATCGGCAGCTTAGGTAATTAGTTTTCATTAAAAGTAATCAAATGCTGCATATATTAAAACTAAATTTTTTTTTTTTATTTGCTTGGATTACCTTTTTAAATCAATCCTTCAGTCAGTGTAACTCAGCAGCTACAATGTATCCTTATATTACTAAGGTAACATTATCTATTGGTACAGTTTGCAGCTCAAGTTGCTGGTAATATTTGTAGCAAATTATCACAAACATGAAAGGGTTACAAATATCTTGCACTGCTTGGGAGGTGTGCTAAAACCTGCCACAGAAATTAAAAGATGCTTTAAAACTGATTAAAAAATAACGACAGTAAGAGTTGAATAAGTGATTTTTTAAAATCTAATACTACAGAACTGATTTATTAAAAAAACAAAACATAAGATTTGACATGTTTGTTTGCTGCTTTTACAGGCAGCTAGGGGGGCTACAGGTGTGAGTAGTAGAGCTCAAACATGTGGTGTGACAACAGCATTTCCCAGCATCTAGTTTAGTTCTATGCTAGAGCTGCTGCCCTGAATAGCAGACGTTTGGGGTTCTAATCCTGCTGGGTCTGACACTGGTACCCCGATCATCACAAGGGCCTTTAGACTGATTGTCTTAAGGATATATTTTAGGATCTGAGACTCCTTTTTAAATATACTTTGGATTTAAATTAGCATATCTCTCAGGATGCCTCCAAGTAATAATCCTTTTTCAGCACTGGCATCACGCTCTAATTTATTCAGAGGGAGATTTGAGGGGACATATATACAGCTGGAGATATTAAGTTGGGAATTTGAAGGAGGAGTTCCTATCTCACCTGTTTTGAGGTTATCAAATAACAAAGGAGATAGGGAGTGATCAACTTAAACCTTGCTAATTAACAAAAAATTCCATACGATAATTATAAGTGGGTGCAAACTGTGAACTGAAAGTGAATCAAAAAAATGGGGGACACAAAGTGATTGTGTCCCAAGGAAAATTCACTTAAATGCACACCTTTCTATTAAAATGTAACCTTTTATTATTTTATTTTACTTAAAACATATGTTACCGAGTGTTCATGTAATTGTAATAAAAAGATATTAAACATAAATTTAACAGAGCAGTGACAATCCCTCATGTATATATTCCCACTCATGTACATAATTAGCAATGAGATGATGGGGATAGAAACTGCAGATCAGCAGGGTGGATATAACCACCAATATCAGCAGTTGAACACAGTCAGTGGGGGAGAGCCAAATGGATCAAATATCAACTCCCAAGATTAACACTATAAACACATCCTAATGTGTAGTCCAGTATTAACCAGAGGCAATGCTAAGGTATCATCCAGTTAATAAAATTATTTTCGCATTGGCCACACCTCGCTGTGTGTAGATGATAAGTATGTTAATACATATATATATTCTCCTGGTAGAATACCACAGCATATAGTGCAGCAGAGATCCACACCGATGGACTCCCACTGCTGTGGGTGTAAAGCACTGTGATGAGTTACGGGTATAACATAGATGTAGCGCAGACTTTACTGAATGTAACACCACAGAGATAACAGGATCATATACTGGGCAATAGTGCCTATTCTTGAAGAGATGTATACCCCCTCACTTGTAATACATATATAGACTGTGTAGCTGATAGCACTGATCACACACAAAATTAAAACAGCTCCATAAAACAGCTCCTCGTTTCCCTCCAGCTACGGAGCGTCTTCAGGGACAATTGTCCCCGAAGAAGCTCCGTAGCTGGAGGGAAACGTGCGTTGGGCACGTGATGATGTCATCCGTCTCCGTTATGGAGCTGTTTTAGTTTTTGTGTATGATCAGTGCTATCAGCTACACAGTTTATATATGTTACCTTAGCATTGCCTCTGGTTAATACTGGACTACACATTAGTATGTGTTTATAGTGTTAATCTTGGGATCTCATTGCTAATTATGTACATGAGTGGGAATATATACATGAGGGATTGTCACTGCTCTGTTAAATTTATGTTTAATATCTTTTTATTACAATTACATGAACACTCGGTAATATATGTTTTAAGTAAAATAAAATAATAAAGGTTACATTTTAATAGAAAGGTGTGCATTTAAGTGAATTTTCCTTGGGACACAATCACTTTGTGTCCCATTTTTCTGAGGTTATCAAATGCAGCGAGTTTGGTCAATTCTCACGGATTTCCACAGCCAGAATAAAAACACTTCTTTAAATAAAATAAAAAATAAAAAAAAACCTTTTTTGCACGGGTTTGACATGTGAGCAGGGCGTACAGAATAGCAACGCATACACATTTGCTTCTAAAGTGCAAATTGGAAGCAGCTTGTCACAATTCGGTGTCACTAGAATAGGCCCTTGGGTCCTGTATTTACTAATCGGTGATCTGTCATAAGATGCCAAGTTATTGGGGCTGTAAGGTGACTTCTGGTGCAGGAAAATGTCTTCAAATATGGGCCTATGTGTTCTTAATTTTCCTTACTTTCAAAGAAGCAAACTTAAAAAAATTAAGTGATAAAATATTCATTGCAAATTGCTTTTCTAAAACAAATCTCATTGCGTTAAAAAGGTTAATATGCGTGTTATTGTACGCATAATGTTATGACAGTTTAACTTTTACTTTTTTCTATACTGCAGTGCGTAACAAAACTGCCTCTGAAAAGAAATTTTAAGATGGAAGCTGACTCAGACTCCTTATCTCCTGGAGGACCGAGTGTGATCTCTGATCATTGTTATGCACTAGCATGTCCGGAAACAGCAAAGAAGAAGATTGCAGAGCTGCAAAGACAAAACGAGACTCTGAAGAAGACTATGAAGTCCAACAGACAGCGGGAACGCCGGTTAGCAAGGAAATGGAGGGCGACACGTGATGTGTTGCATGAACTGAAGTCTCACTTTCGCCTGACACCTGACAAAGCAGAGCAAATGCTGGAGAATATTCTGAGCAGTTTATCACTGGAACTTCTAGATGGGAAGAATCCCCATATGAGTAAACGTTGAAAAGCATTTCACTTTGGTTACATTTTGTACTTGGTTCGGTATGACCACCAATCCTTGTTTTTTTGAGGCTTTGTTCTATGGTATTATTATAAATAATGGGTGAATATAACCCATTATTTTCACTCAAAGTTTTCAGAAACAAGAGGTCCACGGCTGTCTCTGGGCACTTCTTTGAATCTCACGGAGCAGAAAAGAGGGGAGAAAGAACCTAAAGAGCAATAAGACACATGCTTAAAAGTATCGCAAAGAACTGGTAACATTTGGAGTTTTTCTCCAAAAAAACTTTTTATGGTGATAAAAAGGGTTTCTAATCTTGTTTTGTGAACAATAATTATTTTGGTCTTTTTAAAAAAAAATATATATATGTGCATATGAAATTACTTTATTGCTAACCAGATTGTGCACTCACAAGTAGTGTAACACGGAATATTTTGGGAATTCAATAAATATCCTTCATTCCTTGTACTGGTGAGTGCCTGACTTGGACATATTTTGGATACGTGGTGAGTAAGAAAGTGTGTTGTTTAGGTTTTGCCCTTCAACCAGCATGATCAAGTACCAATATGCTGCTAAATACTGTATACATCTGTTGCAAGAAGTTGCAATATGTGCTAAAATAAATGTTGTATTGCATTTAGCTGTGCATTCAATTCAGGAATATTTAATCTGCATTCTATGCAGGCGGCAACCAACTTGGATCAACATTATTTGCAGCCATTAGGTCGTCATTATTTTATTTTTAACCTGAAGAATGGTATTTATGGTTTGTGAAAGTTCATCCATGGCATAAATATTGTATATGAAGAATTGCCATGTTTTACTGTATAATATATTGTTGACTTGATGAAAAATGTATTTTTTCTACCGTTGTTGGCACTCTCCACTTGTTCAGTTATCAGATCGCGACATACTTTCTACCTGTTTCACGTGGCTACTCACGTGTAAATGTGTATATGATTTATTCAATGTGGAGGATGGAGTCTCATTTGCACTTTAAACTACAGTGCAAAATGTATTCCACTTTCACTTCCACAGCCACACACAAAATAATGTGATATTTACATAAACTTTTGCACAGGGTGAAAAATAAATAAATTAAAAAAACCTCAAATAAGACCTGAATTAAATCTTCCCAGGATGTTTATTTCAGTTTGTTTTTCTGCACAGTAAAATAAGTGAGTAGTTGTCGTGTTACAGCTGGTGTTCAAATGCATAGCAGTAATTCATGTGTATTTAGATGTTAGATTCTGTGTGCTCAGACTGCGCCATTTTTTTTGTTTTCTAATTCCACCCTTTGGAAAATGGGTTGAAGAGCATTGTCCGATATCCTCAATCATAAAGGTTGATTATTAACAAGGATGTTTTTATTCAACCAATATTGGTAGTCTGTTTAATTGCTTTTGTGTGTATACTAGAATTTTATTATTGTTCTCGATTTTAGTAAAATCAAATATTAAAAACTGGTGACCTATGTCATTGATAATGTACATGGTTATGCATAAAGTTTACAGACACTGCAAGTTTCAACAAAAACATACAGCTTAATGAGTAGTGTCTGAAACACTAGGATATTTACCACCCAAGGTCATAAGAAGCTTGGCCGAGTCATTTCAGACAGTTCCTTCCCCACTAGACTTATCTAAATATTTTGGTTCCAGTTAAAAGCACAATGTTCTTCTTTCTCTTGAATTTCACTGAAATATTTTTTTTTCTGCCTTGTGGTTGTGCTAACTTATTGCTGTGACTGCACAGAAAGTAGACAACCTTGTCACAGATCAAGGAGCAGTATAGAATAAGGACATTGATTGTACCTTAAAGAAATAATACAGGTGAATACATTTTTTTTGTGTATATAAACATATCTTAGTTACACATGACCATTTATTTCTACAGTATTCAAGTATTCCTTCTTCAGTCTTATTGTTTCCCCTTTTAACCACAAGGAGAACTGGTTGGTGCAGCTTTTCATCCTAATAGTGCTCACATAAAGCCATGTTCCTTAAGAAAGCAATTTTATTTTTATTTTTTTCCATTTTAAAGGGTCTAGTTTTATACTACAGTACATCTTTACATACAGATGTAGCATCTTCAATCAGCAGGTCGTGAAACGTTACGCTTGTACCTGCTCTGCTGATGTTATAAATACAGAGTAAGCTTACTTGCATACCAGGCTCCTGTGTGCTTCCTCATCACAAAATATTCACATTATTCTGGATCCAGCTTTGAAATGCCAGGCTCATCGGAGGGTGAGTACCAGTGAGGGAATAATTTATTAATTCTTTATCAATAGCGGTCTGCCACTATCCCCATATCTCGTCCTTTAAAACAGTCAAGACAGATACTGCTCACTTGCGAGAAGACACAGGTTGAGCACTGCAGGGTGCGGATAAGGAACATCACAGGGAATGTCCTCAGCTGGGTACAGTTGTGACCAGGTCTCCTGATATTAGGACTTTTTTTTTTTAACAGTCCCGTGATCAGAGCTGTCTTGCAAGCCTGCTTCAGTGTTTCTACATCCACGTGTGGGGTGCTTGCGTTTTCCTTTCGCAGCGCACTCGCGTATTCGGCATCTGTCCTTGGAAATGACGTCACTGGGGACTGCCACCCTGCGTATTTTGCCTGTAAAAGCTTTGTCAGTTGATGGTGCCTCCACCTCTCCTCTTAAATACCTCCTGATGGCAAAACTCCCTATTTTAACTAATTGCATACACATGTATAATACATATGATAATAGTATTTTAGTTTTCCATTCAAATGGAAAAGTACACAACCTCAGCGCTATACCCAAAGTGATAATTGTGCATACAATGTGTAAATCATATGATACAGATAATGTAATTCAAAGCATAAACACAATTATATAATAAATTGTGGGAGTGCAAGAAGTGTTGTGACCACCTCTAATTCTGAAGTCCTGCAGCCGGAGGTCACTGGTATTGTCCAAATCCTATACCGATAGTCCTTATAGAAAAATTGTACTCCATGGCGGTGTTCTTCACTACTCCGTGCTCAGTGCAGTATATAAAAGGAAGAATAAACAATAAATAGTATATACTGTAGTATCATACAGTGCAAGTATCAATAACACCTCTGTGAACAGATAGTTGGAAGAGGATTCAGATGTGGATACCTGATGGTGATTCACATCAGATTATGATGGTACCATGGGACAAACAAATTAACCATTGGTGCTTGTAATGAGATACACCCTTTGTGTATGGGGTTTCAGCTAATAACTAACCCTTCTTGGCATCAGTGCGCACTAATACACAAATAAGGTGCTTCTATGATGATTCAATTCACAAAAAGGGGGGTTTCTTGAAATCAAAAGACTCAGTGGAGGTTTCCTCAATAGTGTGTCCATAGATCGTATTGTCTGTTCTGTTCCATTCTTTCTGTCCATTTCGTAATCAACTTTATCACATGAGAATTTTTTATGTTTTACCTTCACAATCTCATTTTCTGAGTATTCAAGTGTTTGTTTCAATTCATATTCCATTTCAGTACAATCTTTTTCTTTAATAATGGGCTCCAAATGTTTAATTGCCACCACAATCTCTTTCTCAGTTTCAATTAGGGTCTTATTTCTTTCATAATTAATTTCATCAAGTGCATAAATCATTCTTCTAGGATCCGATCCCATTCTTTCATAAAATTTTCATCGAAAAACAACTAGAGATATTCAAATTCTGTAGTTGTTTTTTGATGTGAATATTATTATGTTTTCTTCTATTCCAGTCCACTGGCATCGTGCAATCTATCTTAGATTTATTATATTAATATGTTTTATACATGTGGTGATTTTGACAGATTTTTAAAAAATGTATCCAATTTTTGATATGTTATTAAATGATTTCTATTTTGTTTCATTGTATAATAGCTGTGCCTGCAATTTTGAGTATGATGTAGGTGCTCTGATTGGTCGAGCGGGGGGGGGGGGGGGGGGTGTAACTGGCCAATCGCAGGGACCCTTGGGGTATTTAAACTGCTTTTAGAAGACTTATTGATTAATCCCTGATGAAGTAGATACGGTCTACGAAACGCGTTGTTTCTGAATACTCTGTACTCTGAATACATTGCCAGTCTCTCCTGAGTCTGTGGTAAATATTCGAGCTACTGACGGTGAACTTGCTGGTCGCCTTCGAGTGATGCAATCTTGTGATGTCTGTGGCTGCTCCCTGAGACTCGGGTAGTACTTTTTTTTTGGCGTGTACCGCCGTCCATGTTGTGAGTCTCCCTATATGGCTATATGCTACTTCCACATAGCGCTAGACCATCACGGACACACAAAGTGACGGAGACCAGTGAACACTTAACTGCAGGGATCCAGGACTCGTGTGAACACGACCGGGATATCAATCTCCATTCCATACCGGGGCCTGTATGTCATGAAGTAGGGAGTCCCCGAGGCTGAAACCAATGCGGTCAGCTCAGGAGACTCCCTGCTCATGTACACTATTATTAAAATCAATATTTTTAATGCACGATCGCCTGTAAGAGCCATGCAGCTCTTACAGGCTGCAGTTTTTTCTATCAGCTATCGCGCTATAGAATATTTATAGCACGATAGCACTGATACAAGAAACAGCTTGCACGCCAGTGCATTTTTGTATTGGCCTTAAAAAAAAATGGCCTTCACTTCTTAGTGAATCCCGCTTTTGGCTTCATGTTTTAAAGCGTGATAAAAAAAATGCATAGTCGCAAGCAAAAACACTGATTTTAAGGCAGTACTTCACTGCTGCAGTACTTCACTGCTCTGTGAATCGGTCACATTGTATATCTTTGCAACATTGCTTAGTGTGGACACATAGGTATTCACATGTAAGGCCGTGATTATACAGGAAAACGCGCACAGTGCTGCGTGTAGCAGCGCACATACCTGTTGCGGCGTGCGCGCCACGTGGAGCTGCAGAGCGGCTGTCTCCTGACGCGATTTGCAGATTTGTTCTTGGCTGGCGACGGCCGCGTCATGTGAGCGGTTCCAGCCAATAAGGGTGAACTGCTTACGGCCACGCCTCCTTGCCTGCTCTCCACCGGCTCCCTGGTATAATCACTATGCTGCTCAGCGGCAGCGCTGGGTGACGTCACAGAATAGCGCCGCCGCCTTGCGGCATTTGGTATAATTGAGCCCTAAGTGTGTTACATTTAGCCATTTTTGTGTTTGCTGCTTATCTGCACCTACAGGGACATATCTATCAGGGGTCATTTTATATCATTAATATTTTTTAATATCTTTTTTAGAGTGTTAGGTCAATTGTGTTGCTGAAGGATCTAGGGTGGAATTTCTCTGCATTTAATAATGCACATCATTCCACCCCCCTTTTCAAAAGGTATAACCTACAGATTCTCAGTGAACCGATACCTATCAAACCTTTACACACACACAAAGGTGTGTATATATACATTTTTTTTCTAACTTCCTGACTGAGCAGTCTTAGGGCTGTTATATACAGCATGCGGCCGTGCGGCTGCGCGTCCCTATGCGAACGCGTGTGCACGTGCCGCATGCTTTTCGTTAGTATACTGTGTTGAGTGTATACAGTGCTGAGTGTGTGTGTGTGCGTGTGTGCGCGTGTGCGCGTGTGTGTGTGTGTGTTTATGTGTAATTTATTATTTATTAAAAAAAACCATTAGTAAAAAGAAAAAATGAATTAGGCTTGTGCAGACACAAATACATACACATACACACACACTCACACACATGGATACATACACACATACATTTGAGCACAGGCAGCGGTGCGAAAAGATGATTTTCCTCATCTTCGCCGCTGTCTGTCGGCTCCCCTCTCCCTGCTATGCGCGCGCGCGTGACCCAGCACTATAGAACGTGCCTTACTGTATATACTGTACACATAGATAAGGGTCAAACTAAAAAGACACTCTTACAAGTTGGTCAAAAATATATACATGTAGTTACATCAGCAATGTCTTCTTTATGTGCACAGTTGGAACAGATATCAAGTGTGATATCCATAAAGAATATTTGTATTCTCTTCTTTCGCAATGTATCAAATCTTTAAATGCCCATTTATAATATTATAATAGTCTTTGCAAACCATTGTTCATTATTTCAGCTGTAACCTCTCTGCAAAGCCTGCCCTTTCCAATATGACATTTGATCCAGATTTTAATGATGCCATTAAGGTGGTGGCGTTGCCAATATAGTGCTTGCTATACAGTGCTTGCTTACATTTAGTAATGGGTCTGGAGTTCTGTACATTATGTTCCCTAAGGGTAAGTTTCTGCTGAATATAAAAAATACATCGCAAAAGCACTTCATAGCTTTCAGATAATGAGCCTGCACAGGTTTCTGCTGCACCTAGCATTCTGTTGAACAAGGTCTTCTGAGTTCTATTAAGGAGGGTGAAATGATATTACCATTTGAACAGCTGACAATGCAAAGAAGAAATTCTTTAACTGTAAATAGTTAGGGCCGTTCTATACAGCACGCGGCCGTGCGTTCCTATGCGAACGCGTGTACATGTGCCGCATGCTTTCCGTGTATATAGAGCCGGGAGCTGCAGGTAAGTGTATATGCGTGTATATTATATGCGTGTATGTGTGTGTATATGTTGTGTAAGTGTAAGGGGAGTGTAAGTAAGATTTTTTTTAAATTAAAAAAAAGTTTAATAATTTTTTTTTTGTGTGTGCATTTATTACCCCCCACCCCCACAAATCCATACAAACATGCATACACACATACACACCAATACATACATATGTGCGCAGGCAGCGGTTCGAAAAGATGAATTTCTTCATCTTTGCCGCTGTCTGTCGGCTCCCCTCTCCCTGTCGTGTGCGCGCGCGCGCGCGCGGCATATCTATAGAAAGGCCGACTAATGTCAGCCAACTAAAAATCCGCACGCGTCCGGCACTATAGAACGTGCCTTACTTGTATATAGTGGTTAATGTATCTCAAACAGTAGTGGTACAGGGCCATATTTAAAAAAGATTTCTGCTTATATTAAACTTTGGATAAAGCTCTTCTAAAGTGAATTTTAGAAAGATTTCATCAAGATTTATACTTTAAATATAAGAAGAGGGTGTGGGAGTTACTAAGGGGGAAAAATACAGTTGTGTACAGGCATACCCCGCTTTAATGACACTCACTTTAAGTACACTCGCGAGTAAGTACATATCGCCCAATAGGCAAATGGCAGCTCACGCATGCGCCTGTCAGCACGTCCTGAACAGCAATACCGGCTCCCCACCTGTACCGAAGCTGTGCGCAAGCGGGGAGGCTATAGAGCCCGTTACAAATGTGTTATTTACATCAGTTATGCACGTATATGACAATTGCCGTAGAGTATATGCATCGATAAGTGGGAAAAAAGGGAGTACTTCACTTTAAGTACATTTTCGCTTTACATACATGCTCCAGTCCCATTGCGTACGTTAATGTGGGGTATGCCTGTACATACATACAGGTCCAAATATAGACCAATAGTTATGACAAAATATTACACCCATTAAAAGTACATAAGGATCAAGAATAAAGAAACTGCCAGCTTTCACCTCTTCCTCCCCCCGCCCCCTTCTCTTCCCTACCCATTGTGACGTTGTATGTTGTATGTGTTTATGTGTCATAAGGCATAGTCATGGCATTCATGTAAGAGAGTTCAGGTGACAACAAGTACGACTGTATGTTATGCCTTGTGGAAAAACTCAATAAAATTTGAAGTTGAAAAAAAAAAAAAAGAGTACATAAGGAGTCGCAGGACTAAGTGACTTGACTTTGGGACTCCAGTATATGTTTGTGATATGGGGTTTTAATAGGCAGGGCCACCAACAGCGGGGGAGAAAGGGCACTGGCGTCCCGGGCCCCCTGAGCGGACAGGCGCCAGTTAATTAAATTAATTAAAACAAAAAAAAAAGTTTTAAAAAAATGGCAGCAATTCCCCGCAGTCCCAGCGCGCATGCGCAGGGCCCGCTCGCTCCCCCCCCACACTACCAACGTGGGACAGAGGGGGAAGGACCAGCTCCTCCTGCGGCCTGCATCTCCCCCCCGCCCCCGCTCCCAACGTGGGACAGAGGGGGAAGGACCAGCTCCTCCTGCGGCCCGCATCTCCCCCGCTCCCAATGTGGTGCGGAGGCCAGATGGAAGTACCAGCTCCTCCTGGGGCCTGCTTCCCCCCGCGGCCAGCTTCCCGTGATCCCCCCGAGCCCACCTCCCGTGCGCGCCCCCCCCCCCCCTGAGCCCACTTCCCACGCCCCCAAGCCCACCTCCCGTCCCGGGCAGCTGCCGCGGAGATATCGGGGGCAGGAGAGGAAAGCGTCCGGCAGCAAGCTGCACCCACCCGGTCAAGGTGTCACTCCACCCACTGTCACTGTCACCCACCCAGTCACTGTCACCCAGTCACTGTCTCACTGTTACCCAGTCACTGTCAGCCACCCAGTCACTGTCACCCAGTCACTGTCTCACTGTCACCCAGTCACTGTCACCCAGTCACTGTCACCCACCCAGTCACTGTCTCCCACCCACCCAGTCACTGTCTCCCACCCACCCAGTCACTGTCTCCCACCCAGTCACTGTCTCCCACCCAGTCACTCCCACACAGTCACTGTCTCCCACCCAGTCACTAAGTCACTGTCTCCCACCGAGTCACTGTCACCCATCCAGTCACTGTCTCACTGTCACTGTCAGGGTTCTGCTCGCCACAAACCAGGGTCGGACCGCGAGGCTGAGGTGGGGTTGTAAAAGCACCGACCTGAGACCGCGCAGGCTGATCCGGATTGCGCAGTTCGTAGTCATATGTCGCAGAATCAGGATTGGAGAAGACAGCGTCGTCGTTGTACAAGCCAGGGTCAGAACAGGAGACGTCAGGATAAACATTGTCCATGCAGGAGTTCGGCAATAAGGAGATAGGAGAAACCCGCTTCAGCTTAGGAGCGCGGGGTTGGCCTTTGCGCGAGCGACGACCATGGCCCATGGTGCTGGTCACAGGAGATGGTAGGCAGACCAGAATAGCACACCGTCTTGCTGCACGGGTGCACCAGTGCTACAGCGCAAAAGTCCTGAGCGGGCAAGGGAATCCACCGTTTCAGCGCAGGAACCAGGACACGGCCTCTCTATATTAGGGAAAGAGTAGGCCCCAGGAACCAGGAAGCTGTAGATACAGGGAAACCTCCGCTTCAGTGCAGGAATCCAGGAGACTGCAGAACGCAGGGACGAAACCTCTACTTAGTGCAGGAATCCAGGAGGCTGAAGGACGCAGGGACGAAACCTCTGCTATCAGCATAAGGGAACAAGCGGCTTGAAGGGAGCTGAAGGATGCAGGACGTAACCTGAAATCAGCATTGGAGAACAAACGGCTTGAAGGAAGCTGAAGGACGCAGGGCGTGACCTGGTATCAGCAAAGGGGAACAAGCGAGAGCTTGTGGCAAAACAGTTGACATCCAGTTAGGACTATGCTCGGCAAGGAGCATTATGGGCAAGCAATACTTAAAGGCCAGCGGGCCAATCCCCGGCGGGGGTGTGAAGGTACTGCCCCTAATGAGTGAATGCAAGTATAGTTTGCAATGAAAGGCTGCACAGCTGCAGTAGATACCAGAGGGAGTGTGTATTGCTTTGAGTGAATCCAGGCTGCAGCAAACCTCAGGAAAGCTGTTCCAGAACTGCACCGGTCTGCAAGGTAAGGTAACCAGTAAACCGTGGAGCGGATTCCTTACAGTACCCCCCCCTTCACGCGAGACCTCCGGGCGAACATGAGCACTCATAGAGTTGGAGGCCCGGGAATTGTTGCTGAACCGTCTAGGATTGGGGCTAGAGTCGTACTCCAGAGACTCATGATTAGTCCTTAGTGTACCCCCACCCCCCGGTGAGAACTTTGGCCAGACAGGACCATCCATGGGCCTTGGGGACATTGAGTTGTTCCTAAAATTCTTTAGGTAGAAAGGGCATCCGTAAACGAGCAGTTCTTTGGTGAGTACAGTTCTAGGATATAAGATTGATGGAGGAAACATCCTTGGTACATGGCTTGCCTCGCAAAATGTCTTGGAAATCCAGGGCTGTGAAGAACCAGAGAGTTCCAGAGCAAAAACGGTAGAAGAACCCCCACTGAAAGCCCAGTCCTTAATAAAGAAACCTGAATCTAGGATCCGCGGCCCTGATAGTTGATCGAATACACCAGGAGAAACTTTGTAACAGAAAAAGTCTTGGCTGACCACTGCATGTTGGAATTTGCGAGGAATTTTTCCTCTAGAAGGCTCCCAGGTAATGGTTAGTAAGGGTATAGGCTGGTTAGAAGCATCTCCCGGTATTGGTATGGAAGGTGACAAGGCAAGCAGTAAACCAGGCATAGGGACCGAAATCTTGGGATACGTACAGAGTATTTCCAACTGAGAGGAAATAACAGGGGCAACCGAAAATTCCGAGGGACAAAACCATGGTTTAGCAGGAGCAGAGAAGCAAACAACAGTAGAGTTCTCCAATACTGGGAAATCTTCATTGGGAGATAATATTGTCAGTGAATCAGGAATAGTCCTTGGGATCTTCAAATCAGTAGCTTGAGAAAAAGGCAGAGCCAGGGTAGTGGTGGGAGGGAAGCTAACATCAGAAGCTGAAGTCTGTACCTCAGTGACAGGGCCCTGAGAATCAACAAGCAGCAAGTATGAACTATGAAAACTCTTAATGACATGCACCTTAGGAGTACAAAGAGTCTTCTCTAAAACTGCAATGGCCCTAACCACAGGGGTACCTAACCTGACAAAAACATGAATTGGTGTGTTTTCTAGTGCAAAATCTCTGATCACAGGACTCCTAACCGATAGTGAGGGTATCTGGGTTTGATTAGGGAAAAAATCAGATGTATTGATAAGTGACATAGAAACACTTACTGAGATTCTAAATTTGCTGGACATGTGAGAAAAAATACCCTTTAAGACAGGAGCTTTAATCTCCCCCCCGAGTAACCCCATGTTTGCTGGGACATATTTAGACACAGTACTGAGGGACTGGGTTTCAGCAAAGGCAGGACAGCTAAAAAGCTCAGATTTAAACCCCAGGACTTGTAATATGTGCATGGTGTCCTCAGACAGTACTAAGGGAGTGACCGCAGATATGCTGATCCCCAAAGGATTAGCCTGGAGAGAGAAATCAGGAGAGCCCCCAGACAGGATACCCCTTATAGAAAGAGCCTCAGAATCAGAAGGAGAATCATTACCTCTCAGAGTCTCAAAAGTAGTAAGACACAATTCAGCGAAAAGGGAAACAGTATGCAAGCTTTTTACTGATCTATATGAAAAAGCGTCACTTTTGGGAGAAAACCGTGCGTCCGCAAACATTCCTGGGAACACAATATGAACCCCAGGAGAGACATACAGACTACTGTATGCCTTTAACCCTAAGCTTAAAGAGGAGGAGAACTCAGACAGTACACGGGGGTTAATCATAACTGTACTGGTCTCTGAAGTAGGTATTTGGTAAGGAATGTCTGGGAAACCAGAACTTACTGCAGACTCCATAATGTGGGAACTATGCGCTGAAGCAGGGATCACCGCTATGTGGGCGACAGGCTGGTTCAGTGAAATACCCGGGAGAAGGAACTCTGCGACTAAGCTTAGGGAAAAACCTGACTCCTGAATACATTTAACAGGAACCAGAACTTTAGCCGAAGTCTCCGGAGACGAAACTGCGGAAACTTGAGCTGAAGCAGGGGATTTATAGCAAAGAATATCTAGAGACTCCGTACGGTTATGGGAATCCCTCAATGCAACCTCTGCTGTCTGACTTGTGGACTCATTCTCTGAGGCTACAACGAAGGCATTAACTTGGAGGCAGCAAGAATTTACAGGGGTTAATGCAGACAATGCCTGAGAGTAATACATAGGTAACCTTTTCTCTGTATTAGAAGAGAGCAGGAATCTCTCGTCTGAAGCTAGGGGCGTGACCGTGGCTGACAGAGAACAGGGATTTACCAAAGGAAACTCAGAGAGCTGCCCCACAGAGGTTAATACAGAAATAACCCTGGGAACAGAACTTAGGGATTCTTTCTCTGACGGGGAAAGCGCGCAGGACTGTCTAGCAGAGTTTAAAGCTGGAAAACCCTCAAGACCTAGAGAGAGGGATTCAAAGCTAGAAATAGGAGAACTAAGGGACTTATTCTCTGATACAAGAACCTTAGTGTTAGTTAGTGACACATATGTGTTCTCCAAGGGGACCTCACAGGACTGATCGGCAGGGGTTAATGTAGACATATCATTAGTGTCAGGGAACCCAGGCATACAATCAGAGCTTGGGACTGTGGCAGTTACTACGTTGGGAGATATTGGTAATAGTTCTGTTTGGTCATCTCCCGGAGAGAGAGATACGTCCCCCGGTTTAGCAACAGGACTGGTAGCCGAGGGATACCGCCAAACGACGGCGTGAGCGGCTAAGAGACGATCCTGTTTTAACAAGCAATCATCCAATGCACGGGAAAGTAAATGCAGCGTCTCGTGAGCGAGAGCCACCATGACGGAAGGTTCCGGGAATACTATAGGAATGTCCAAGGATAAAGTCAGGGCATTGAGTGTACTACAGGCGTTGACCAGTTCCACAGGACTCAGCTCCTCCCCAGTTAAAGGGGAATCAGGGGAGCAAGCAATGTTAGCAATGGCCAAAACACTGGCCAGATACTGTTTTAAGTCTCTGAGGCAGTAAGCCTTATAAACCAGATTATTACGGCATTTCTTTTGCAAGGGAGTCAAGCCCTCCAACATAAACGGATCTTCCATCAGAGGTATTATATCGCACAAATAATTATTCTCAAACTGGGACTGGTCTACAGGCTGGGACAGGTTTTTAGGAAAAAACTTACCAACCCACACCTCAGCGGGGTCCGAGTTTGTAGGGCCGAGCATACTGTCAGGGTTCTGCTCGCCACAAACCAGGGTCGGACCGCGAGGCTGAGGTGGGGTTGTAAAAGCACCGACCTGAGACCGCGCAGGCTGATCCGGATTGCGCAGTTCGTAGTCATATGTCGCAGGATCAGGATTGGAGAAGACAGCGTCGTCGTTGTACAAGCCAGGGTCAGAACAGGAGACGTCAGGATAAACATTGTCCATGCAGGAGTTCGGCAATAAGGAGATAGGAGAAACCCGCTTCAGCTTAGGAGCGCGGGGTTGGCCATTGCGCGAGCGACGACCATGGCCCATGGTGCTGGTCACAGGAGATGGTAGGCAGACCAGAATAGCACACCGTCTTGCTGCACGGGTGCACCAGTGCTACAGCGCAAAAGTCCTGAGCGGGCAAGGGAATCCACCGTTTCAGCGCAGGAACCAGGACACGGCCTCTCTATATTAGGGAAAGAGTAGGCCCCAGGAACCAGGAAGCTGTAGATACAGGGAAACCTCCGCTTCAGTGCAGGAATCCAGGAGACTGCAGAACGCAGGGACGAAACCTCTACTTAGTGCAGGAATCCAGGAGGCTGAAGGACGCAGGGACGAAACCTCTGCTATCAGCATAAGGGAACAAGCGGCTTGAAGGGAGCTGAAGGATGCAGGACGTAACCTGAAATCAGCATTGGAGAACAAACGGCTTGAAGGAAGCTGAAGGACGCAGGGCGTGACCTGGTATCAGCAAAGGGGAACAAGCGAGAGCTTGTGGCAAAACAGTTGACATCCAGTTAGGACTATGCTCGGCAAGGAGCATTATGGGCAAGCAATACTTAAAGGCCAGCGGGCCAATCCCCGGCGGGGGTGTGAAGGTACTGCCCCTAATGAGTAAATGCAAGTATAGTTTGCAATGAAAGGCTGCACAGCTGCAGTAGATACCAGAGGGAGTGTGTATTGCTTTGAGTGAATCCAGGCTGCAGCAAACCTCAGGAAAGCTGTTCCAGAACTGCACCGGTCTGCAAGGTAAGGTAACCAGTAAACCGTGGAGCGGATTCCTTACAGTCACCCACCCAGTCACTGTCTCACTGTCACCCAGTCACTGTCACCTACCCAGTCACTGTCTCCCACCCACCCAGTCACTGTTTCCCACCCAGTCACTGTCACCCAGTCACTACCTCCCACCCACCCAGTCACTGTCTCCCACCCACCCAGTCACTGTCTCCCACCCACCCACTCAAGTCACTATCTTGTTTTTTTCTGTATCACAATAAGAAAACAGTTAAGTAAAAGTTGCGTGGTAAAAATTATTTTTTTGTGGTAGGTGCGCTATGGGTTCGGGGGGGGGGGGGAGGCCTGCTCCTTTCATTTGTCCCGGGGACCATGATTTCTGTTGGCGGCCCTGTTAATAGGGTCTGTGTTTATCCCATATGCAGGAAGTAGCACTTTTCCATTGAATCTTTCTCATTCCACCAGGAGCTTGGCAGGGGTGCAGCTGTGGGAAGGCGAGTTAAGTGTCTCCCATGAGGGTGTGTATCTGTGCCGGAAGCCTTCGGGAACACGATCGATATAGGGGAAACAGGAAAGAGTAATCTGGGTCCTGTAGTATCAAGATCCAGTTTGTTACTACTGCACCTTAAATGAAAAATATATAAGGCATGTCATGTCATAAAGCCCTAAAATGTTACCTGAGCTTTGTGCTTAAAGATTCTCTTTAACCCATTAAACATGTCACTGTCATCACGTCATTTTGCTCTTCCATGGGGCTGACCCTTTAACCTTTACAGTGCCCTATTAACGTAGCTGGGACATCATGACGGCTGAGACGCCAGCATCTCTTGTGACTTATTTTGCTAATCACATCACAAACCATTTTTGTCGTCATGAGGAAGGTAGCCGTGACCGTATGATGGTTACCAACGCTATCACGTGGCCACAAATCCCAGAAGTCAAGCGCCAGAAATGTTAAACATGCCACTGACAGTAGGTATTGTGCTTATACCGATGCAGCGGCCATTATCTGATCATTTACCAGGTTAAATCCTGCAAAAGGCTAAGGTCCCGTTGCACGCGTCCGCACGGCTGGCTTGCTTGCCGGCGGCGCATGCAACTCGCTGTACCGCGATCTGCGGTCTACAGGATACTTTTCTCGGAGCGGGGGGGGCGTGGCCAAACGGGTCGGGGGGGGCGCGGCCATGACGTGAGGGGGCGCGGCCATGACGTGAAGGGCCGGAGCGGGAGGTGGGCGGGAGTGGGAGGATTGACAGGGAGGGGGGGGCGTGGCTTGAGCGGAGGGACCCGCTACTCTTCCCCCCCCTCCCTCCACGGGCTGCCACGGGCTGCAGGTAAGTAAAAAAAACACACACACGCAGGCACTCATACATACATACATACACACACACACACACACAGGCAGGCACTCACGCACTCATACACACACACACACACACACAGACAGAGACAGGCACGCACGCACTCATACACACACACACACAGACAGAGACAGGCACGCACACACATACACACACACACATACACACACACAGGCAGGCAGGCACGCACGCACTCATACACACACACACACACACACAGACAGAGACAGGCACGCACGCACTCATACACACACACACACAGACAGAGACAGGCACGCACACAGACAGGCACACACATACACACACACAGACAGGCACGCACGCACTCAGACACACACACAGACAGGCACTCACGCTGCTTTCACTCCACACTCCTCCCCGCTCCCCGAAGCCTCTCCTCCTCCCGCAGCCTCCCCTCCCCATTGGCTCACAGCCACACCACGTGACGCGTCAACGCTAGGAAACACCATTCTGTGGTGTCTCCTAGCGGCTGACGCGCCACAGCGTGTAGTCAGCTGTGCCGCCAGGGGGGACCGGGACCGGCTCGCGAGGATTCCCCTGCTGGTGGGGAACTCGCTACATTGCCGCCCGCGCCAACGAGCGCAGCGGGTCCCAGGCCTTATGCCTCGTGATGGTCCGCTGCAGACATAATGGCCCATCAGATTAACACAGCAAGGGTCCCTGCTGTGTTACTCCTACCGAGGTTTACCAGTATGTAAAAGATGCGCAGTAAGAGGGGAGCTGAATCAGTCACTCTAACTGCGCGCCTCTCACAGGCGATCGCGGGGGTTTTATTTAATTTTAAACATTACAGTAATGTAGCAGGGGGTCTACGGAGCTGAACCGCATTGATTTCAGGTCCGCGGACCCCCTACTTCCCGAGAAACAGGCCACGTTATGACCTTGGGATCTAAACAAAGCAGAGGGATATCGGCAACCCATAACGGGGCCTGTATCTCGGGAAGTAGGGGGTCACTACACTAGTGGGGTGCCGGTATCTCCGCCATGTTAAAATCCATGTGGGATCTAAACAAAGCAGAGGGGTACAGGGGCCTGTATCTCGGGAAGTAGGGGGTTCCCGAGGCTGAAATCAACTTTGTTCAGTTCAGGAGACCCCCTGCTCACAAACACTATAAATAAAAATAAAATGTAAGCAGCTTCATTACCTTAGTGGCTAGCCGCTAAGGCAATGAAGGTGTTAAGGCACAATACTGTTGCGGGTTTATTGGGGCAGATGTATACCAGCAGACCAGACAGATGCTGCGGGTCCTTCCCACTGAGGTAACCCAGAAATGTCTCAGTTATATGCTGTTTTAAAGATTCTCTCCGGTAATTGCACTTTTAACTATTTTCATTATTAAAGAAAGACCAGAGACAGAACACGAAACAGACAGAGCTCAGTGCACATCCAGTGAAACTTATACACGGTACAGTGCCTAAATATATATGTATAGATATCTATTAAATAAAATGGTCTTTTAGTTTAACTATGCAACTAATTTTGACAGATTTATTATAAATCATTCTTCCTGGTAATGCACAGGTTATTTAGAATTTATATTAGTGTTAGGGACCCTTGAGATGTGGTCTGCCGTGCAGTGGCTCAGGGGCTTACAACACTTTGGCCAAAATGTTAAACTAAAAGACCATTTTATTTAATAGATATCTATACATATATATTTAGGCACTTTACCATGTATAAGTTTCACTGGATGTGCACTGAGCTCTGTCTGTTTCGTGTTCTGTCTCTGGTCTTTCTTTAATAATGAAAATAGTTAAAAGTGCAATTACCGGAGAGAATCTTTAAAACAGCATATAACTGAGACATTTCTGGGTTACCTCAGTGGGAAGGACCCGCAGCATCTGTCTGGTCTGCTGGTATACATCTGCCCCAATAAACCCGCAACAGTATTGTGCCTTAACACCTTCATTGCCTTAGCGGCTAGCCACTAAGGTAATGAAGCTGCTTACATTTTATTTTTATTTATAGTGTTTGTGAGCAGGGGGTCTCCTGAACTGAACAAAGTTGATTTCAGCCTCGGGAACCCCCTACTTCCCGAGATACAGGCCCCTGTACCCCTCTGCTTTGTTTAGATCCCACATGGATTTTAACATGGCGGAGATACCGGCACCCCACTAGTGTAGTGACCCCCTACTTCCCGAGATACAGGTCCCGTTATGGGTTGCCGATATCCCTCTGCTTTGTTTAGATCCCAAGGTCATAACGTGGCCTGTATCTCGGGAAGTAGGGGGTCCGCGGACCTGAAATCAATGCGGTTCAGCTCCGTAGACCCCGTGCTACATTACTGTAATGTTTAAAATTAAATAAAATCCCCACGATCGCCTGTGAGAGGCGCGCAGTTAGAGTGACTGATTCAGCTCCCCTCTTACTGCGCATCTTTTACATACTGGTAAACCTCGGTAGGAGTAACACAGCAGGGACCCTTGCTGTGTTAATCTGATGGGCCATTATGTCTGCAGCGGACCATCTCGAGGCATAATGCAGGATTTAACCAGGTAAATGATCAGATAATGGCTGCTGCATCGGTATAAGCACAATACCTAATGTCAGTGGCATGTTTAACATTTCTGGCGCTTGACTTCTGGGATTTGTGGCCACGTGATAGCGTTGGTAACCATCATACGGTCACGGCTACCTTCCTCATGACGACAAAAATGGTTTGTGATGTGATTAGCAAAATAAGTCACAAGAGATGCTGGCGTCTCAGCCGTCATGATGTCCCAGCTACGTTAATAGGGCACTGTAAAGGTTAAAGGGTCAGCCCCATGGAAGAGCAAAATGACGTGATGACAGTGACATGTTTAATGGGTTAAAGAGAATCTTTAAGCACAAAGCTCAGGTAACATTTTAGGGCTTTATGACATGACATGCCTTATATATTTTTCATTTAAGGTGCAGTAGTAACAAACTGGATCTTGATACTACAGGACCCAGATTACTCTTTCCTGTTTCCCCTATATCGATCGTGTTCCCGAAGGCTTCCGGCACAGATACACACCCTCATGGGAGACACCTAACTCGCCTTCCCACAGCTGCACCCCTGCCAAGCTCCTGGTGGAATGAGAAAGATTCAATGGAAAAGTGCTACTTCCTCCATATGGGATAAACACAGACCCTATTAACAGGGCCGCCAACAGAAATCATGGGGCCCGGGACAAATGAAAGGAGCAGGCCTCCCCCCCCCCCCGAACCCATAGCGCACCTACCACGAAAAAAGGATACTGCAGAAAGGGGTAGAAGAACGAACAAACAGCCCCTAATCATGTAAAACTTTCTTTAATAATGAAAAACATACAGGGCACCTACAAGCTCATATTGAACCCCCAAAATAACCACAAGCATATAAGTGTCACAGAGGAGTACTACTGAGCATGGCAATATATATTTAAAACCAGAGACAGAACATGAAACACAGAGCTCAGTGCACATCCAGTGAAACTTATACACGGTACAGTGCCTAAATATATATGTATAGATATCTATTAAATAAAATGGTCTTTTAGTTTAACATTTTGGCCAAAGTGTTGTAAGCCCCTGAGCCACTGCACGGCAGACCACATCTCAAGGGTCCCTAACACTAATATAAATTCTAAATAACCTGTGCATTACCAGGAAGAATGATTTATAATAAATCTGTCAAAATTAGTTGCATAGTTAAACTAAAAGACCATTTTATTTAATAGATATCTATACATATATATTTAGGCACTGTACCGTGTATAAGTTTCACTGGATGTGCACTGAGCTCTGTGTTTCATGTTCTGTCTCTGGTTTTAAATATATATTGCCATGCTCAGTAGTACTCCTCTGTGACACTTATATGCTTGTGGTTATTTTGGGGGTTCAATATGAGCTTGTAGGTGCCCTGTATGTTTTTCATTATTAAAGAAAGTTTTACATGATTAGGGGCTGTTTGTTCGTTCTTCTACCCCTTTCTGCAGTATCCTTTCAGACTACAGGAGGTTTGGAAACACCTCTCTGAGGAAGTTAGCACCTACCCCATTCGTGGACTACAATATCCTGGACTGATATTGTCACCCCCAGGGTTTACCCCTGTTCCTTGTTTTCTTTACACAAGCCGTGACACTTTAGCATGTATTCAGTTTCTATTACACCACTTTTTCATTATATCCAACGTGTCTTTATGAAGGAGTGTGTATTTGCTACAGGAAAGTACAACTCATCGGTCAGAGAAAAAGTCCTTCTGCCCTGGAAGACTCTCTTCCCAACAGACGATATGGAGAGGTAGCCAAGGTTGCTTTTTTCGTTGGTCCAAGGGAAGTGGGGCATCTAGTAGAGGAATATTTGCATGACGTACAGAGCTGTACAGTTCACAGTAAAGTGAAAACTTATTTAGTTCAGAGCTGCATTGACTCGGTCCATAGGTTACAGGGGTGAGCCCCCCTTTTTATCCATGAAATTTCTCGGGCCCCCTCTGCCTGATGTAATCAAAATCACATGGAAAAAAAAACCTTTATTAAACGGTATACAATGTAAATACAAATATGTCTAAGGCCGCGCGTATAGTGCCCGCGATGTCACCCGTCGCCGCTAGCGAAAGTTGTATTTTGCTTTGTGGCGGCACGGGCGACAAGGCCATTGATTGGTTCAGGGGCTGTCACATGAGGCGACAGCCACAAAAAAATCTATAAAACTATAAGCGCACGCGGCGGCGACAATGCATTTGTTTTCGGGCGACGTCGCGTCGCCGGCACTATAAGCGCAGCCTAAATACTTACATACTTCCACAGCTCGCTCCTGCAAAATGAGGCTGCGTCCACGCTGCCGCTGAGAGCGGTGACATCACCAACTCTCCAAGCCTGAGCGCAGGGTGTCCTGCATAATTTTGCAAGCACGAGCGAGGAAGTGTTTACACTTTTTTATTATTATTTCTGTACATTCATAGTACGATTGATATAGTGGCAGCCGACCCTTTCACTCGCAGAGGATCGCAGCGAAGCAGGTTGCCAGCGGAGGAGAGCAGGAACACAGCGCTATTGCAGGGCAGACACCGGAAGGAGGGGCGTTGGACATCACAGCGCTCGCGCGTGCTCCCCCGTACCTCCGAATCAAGGGGCCGCCACCTCCACTATCCTGTTCAGCTGCCCGCGCACATCTTTGGCTGCCCGCCCGGGCACATCTTCTTGGCCACCCGCACACAACTTTTTCGCCTGCGCACCCAGGTTTTGCTGCACGCGGCCCGCCTAAATAATCTTGCGCCCCCCCCAGTTTGTGCACCACTGCATTTAATCACAACAACCACACACACATAATCACAACACACACAATCACAGACAACACACACAGCACACATACTCAATCACCACACACACACACACACACACACACACAACCACACACACAACCACACACACACACACACACACACACACAACCACAAACAGTCCCCCCCACACACACACACTCAACCCCCCCCTCCACACACACACTCAACCACACACACACACACCTAGTGGGTTGGGGGAGGGAGTAACTAAGCCTGCTCAGGTCCCTCCATGTGCTGCGGAAAACGGGCGGGTAACAGACATGAGGAGGAGGGCTTGTCTGTGTGCAGGGAAAGCCCCGCAGCAAGGCCCCGCCCCCTCTGCAGGCCCCGCCCCCTCTGCAGGCCCCGCCCCCTCTTCAGGCCCTGCCCCCTCTGCAGGCCCCGCAGCAAGGCCCCGCCCCCTCTGCAGGCAGACTCAGCAGAGAAGCAGCCTCTGCACGGAGCTTCACAGCTCTGCCCGCCCCCAGGTTTCCCCGCACGCAGCCTGCGCCCCCCCCCCCCACATAATCTTGCGCCCCCCAGTTTGCGCACCGCTGCATAGGAGACAGGTGTGTCCTATCAGATCATTTCTTCAGGATATAGCCTAGAATTTAAGAAATGACCGTGCAAAAACACATTCATTGCCTCAAGATGCCTAAGAACATAACAAGAGACCAAGGTGATGAATCTAATTTTGAAGGATCTCTTACAGAACAGAGAGATAACAAAAGTGTCCAAGTCAAAGAGGAGAACTTGAATTTATTCCAAGATTTTCCTGGTCAAGAAAACATCGGGTCGGATTCTGCATGGTTTTGCACCTAAGAAATGTTAAAGCAGCAGTTCAAGCTGCTGTTTTGAAAATGTTTCCCCCATTCAATATGTGCATCAAAACAATCTATACGCTGACAAGTGATTAGCTAAGTTGCCGATCGATCCGTTCTGCTGTGATTGATCGGCGAAGATTCGGCTCGGGGGATCACTAAATGGCTGTCAGTGCAGCAGAAGAGGACCCATGATGCAAAGTTCTGTGGGGAAGATCATGTGACCAGGCAGTCACTAGATACAATTGGTGCACTGCTAGAAAGAGAGCAAGGCTCAAAGAGGGGGTGTCAGAGACTGTTTCAGAAGAGGAAGGGGAAGCTTTGACTTTGTAAATGGTTGCTATAGGAACAAAACATGCTTGTTACATTATAATACATTAAAAATGTCTTAATTTTTTTTCTTTTAAATGCTACAAGTATTTTCTCATAGTACAGAATTGATTTATTAAAAAAAAACCACACATGTAGGATATTGCTTGAATTGCAGCTTTAATGTTTCTTTTTGTAGCCTAGCCTCTGGCCGCTACTTTTCTGCCTGGGCCTTTTTCCAGTGTAAGTCCTGTTAGGTGCAGGCAGTGGAGGGGTTAATTCCTTCAATAAGGCCTGTGTGTTTTTGCAGACTTGGACATGTATCCAACGGCGGGCCTTAGCAACTACCAGAGTGTCAGCCTGAGGGAAGGGTACTGATTGGTTAATCTATAGTGAGTGATAATCAATTAGTATTCAACCTGTCTTGTTAAGGGGCAGGGTTACAGCCATCCACCTCAGGTTATAAATACTGGCACTTTCCCAAATTGGGGGGGGGCTGTCTCATTCAATCTCCTCCCTCTGTGGAGTGACGAACAACATCAGCCCTCCACCTCATAAGGAGATGGAGGAGGGGTACACCAGGCCTGATCTAGGCCTAATGCTGAATACTGAATCAGGGCACTGACATTAAGAAAGCTGAGGAAAGAACTGTAAGAGCGCTGTAATGATCTGCATGCAATAAAACCCATGAAAAGACAAAGGAGTGTGCTTACTGTCTGCTGCTGTGAAAGGAGAGTTGTCAGTATGGGCCATCCCCTGCTCAACACTGAGGATCCATACTGTCTGGGTGCGCTGCGCCGAGGAAGATCAAGGTAACCTGTACCCCTGTCCTGGTTCTCCCCACAACACCGCCGAGCACTCAGCCCTCCTGTTACCAACAGGTACACAGCACAACACCTAGCAAGTAGTCAGAAGAGCCTACCCACCCCAATCTCACTTAAGGGGGGGGGGGGGTTACAAGGGCTACATTTTTGTAAGAAAATTCAAGATGGTATTTCTGAATAAGATCATTCAAGAGGTCAGGCCAGAAGACTGGCTAACATCGGTGGACCTGGATAAGTGCATATTTGCACATATCAAGAGCATTGAAACGTTAGAAATCTCAGTCTCACAAAAAAGGAAGTCATTACCAGTATATAGCCCTGCCGTGTGGATTAGCAACGTCCTCAAGGATCTTTACCAAATTTCTGATTCCTCTGATGGCAGAGTTGGAAAAGATAGGGATTCAAATATACCCCTTACTTGACTTACTAATAAATTCTTGCAACAGAGAACTGTTGATTCCCACAGATACCGTGATTTCATTCCTCGAGCAGCACAGATGAAATGTGAACAAGGACAAAAGTCATCCAGTGCCAATACAATCCTTAAACGAGCAATTTGTGAAATACCCTACAGTACGTGTGATTTAAAAAAATTTTTTTAAAAAAAATCAGTTCTGTAGTATTAGATAATGCATGTATTTATTTTCTTCAACTCAGTGTAACGTTTAATGAGTTTTAATATACTGAGCATCCTTTCATTTCTATAGCAGGTCTTAGCACATCTCCCCTGCAGTGCAAGATCTTTGCAACACTTTCCTGTTTGTGATCATTTGTTGCAAATGTTCCAGCAGTTTGAGCTGCAAACTGTAACTATACGTACTGTTACCTTAGTAATATAAGAATACATTGTAGCTGCTGAGTTACACTGACTGAGGGAATGATTGTCACTGAAAGGCAGCCATTTAGTAATTCCTGGGAAGCAGGATCTTTGCTGATCCATCACGGGAGAGGGAATCGATCGGCAGCTTAGGTAAATCGTTTTCAATAAAGATAATCCAAAAACATATTTGAAGTGTCGCTTGGACAGCCTCTTTAAAGGTTTCTAGGAGTCGTTTCCCAAATACAGAAAGGCAAAGTATGTTTCCCTCAGGAAAAAGATTCAAGAAATATTGAATCAAACAAGAAAATGAAGGTGGAGCATACCAAGTTTCAGCAGCAGACTGCATGAGGTTACTGCGGAAGTTTGCTTCAAATGTGCGAGATTTCACATGAGGCCTCTACAATGGACCTTCCTGAAACCGTGCAACAGGAATCCAAGATATCCAAAACAAAGATAATGCTTATACCCCAGAGAAAATGGAAGAATTAAGATGATGGGAATTTTGGAAAATTACTTGCCCTGCAGTCCCAAGAATCGTCACTGCCTTAAGTTTTTCATCCAAAAATAGATGTACTGTACGCACTGGGTTAAGTGAAGAAGGGGTCTTTTAGGGCATTTATTAAATATACAAAAGATCGACAAAGCACAACGTTTCGGAGTGTTGTCCCTTCCTCGGGTGAAATAAAACTAACAGTGTGAACAAACATCTTTATGGACTCAACCACCAATAACAAATCTATTCCCTTACCCACCTTATGCAAATTAGAATATGTCATTTGTACCTCCCTTTAAAGCAGAAGTCCAAGCTGATGGGTTTTATTACATAATTTTCCCCTTTAATATGTGCATCAATACAATCAACACAATAATAAGTGATTAGCTAAGTTGCCGATCGCTCCGTTCTCTTATGATCGATCGGTGAAGATTCGGCCGGAGGTTCACTGAATGACTGCAGAAGAGTATTGACTCATTGGGCCTCATGCAGTAAACCCTGAAAACGCAGTTTTTCGCCATTTTTACGCAAAAAATCCCTCGGCGATTCAATAAGCGCCGGAAAGCTGCCGAAAACAGCACTTTTTGGCACTTATCGCCAGTTTTTCAAACACTCTCAATTCTAGTAGCCCCAAGCAGCTTTTCACAGCTGATCGCCACTCTAGAAATGAGATTTTCCCGCAAATACATCCCGGCAAAAAAAAGTTGGCAAGAAGGTGGGGAGAAGTGTCGGCAAGGGCAGCGGGTTGGCACTTAGAAAAAAATCAGGCATTTCACCTGCGTGGGATTGATGCCGGTGGTCTCCGGAGCTGATATCCATTAATACCAGCACCGGAGCCCCACGCCACACATCCGATGCAGGAAAAATGCATTCACAGCCCACTAATCTAGTGGGCTTAGCTAACCGCTAAGGCAATGAAGGGGTTAACCACCCGTGCCAGGCTTATTGTGGGTAGCGGGGGTGGGTGAAGGGGGTATTTGGCCCTTGGTGGCTGTTTAGGCCTTGCGGGGGGGGGGTGTGTGATTTGCGGGTGGAGTTAACCCCTTCATTACCATAGCAGTCAATACCTGAAACCCCAACAGCACAGGTAGCCTTTAATGGCGGAACTATACAGCATAGATATCACATCGTGACCATATGGAAACAAGGACGACATGAACGTGAGTCAACTCTTTATTATAACAACATCACAATATACATAAACATAACCCTATCACAGAGGTATGTCATATCAAATTATCTCACACAACGTGAAGGGATTAAACAGTCCCAAGAAATGTAAAATAGCGTTCAAGGATTACAAAAGGACAAATGTAGACATCCTCCTCTGACAGGAGACACATTTCGGCAGGCACTCCACTCCCAATTTCCTGGATAGGAGACTCCCGCTAGTATACCACTCGTCCTCAAAGGAGAAGAGGAGCGATGCGATACTGGTCAGCAGAAACGTCCCATTTATACTAGACAAAAACAGAGCAGATAAGGAGGGAAGATACTTGATTATAATGGGCAAAATACATAATAACAATATCACAAAAGCAACACTATACGCCCCAAACACCTACAGCAATATGTTCTTCAAAACATTCGTTAATGAGCTGGGGAACATCAGAAGAGGGAGAGTCCTGGTGGGAGGGGACTTTAATTGGTTATGAACAAACACTTGGATGGAACTAGACACCAGGAGATATCATGTTGTAATCAGAACAGCACTACAGCACCCAAGACCTTCAATACTCTACTACAACAACATGTCTTGGTTGATGCTTTGAAAGCCCAAAATCCTAGTAAACAAGACAACAAGGTGTGTTAAAAATTCAACATAACGTAACCTTTGTGGAACCCCTTCCCTTAACAGCTTTTTTCTATGAATATATATATGTATTGTACAGTATATGCATGAAAACGTACATGTGCATTGTTGAAACTGTTTTTAAACAATTGGTTCTTATGTTGAAAAGAAAGTAGATTACATTTAAAGTTGCTCCCTTTTATTTCCTGTAGCCGTTGTTTCGCTAAAGAATAGCATTCCACTAGAGGGCCCTATTTTACCTCACAACGCTGCTCGAGAAAGACTGTGTGACTGCAGCCGAAACGCTGTTGTTTCGTATGGCTTAATAAAAATTCTGATCGAGAAATCCGTTTCTGCCCGTCTCCTCTCCACACAGTGGCAGAACTAAAATATGTGCAGCTGGTTCGGCTGCACTAGGGCCCAATCCCTTTAGTGGTCTGTCCTCCATGTGCTGGAATCCTGTGCCTTCACTTATTTTAGCAGCTCAAACAGCATTCTGGTCCTGTAAGCTACATTATGTGCTGATAGCAGGGCCGCTAGCAGCTTTCCCAGAGCTCATGACTCCCCTCCCTCCACCTCCCCCCCCCCCCCCGCCTGTCGGTGGCCTTGCTAGGCCCCCCTCTTTCTCTTGCACATCTTCTCGTCTCTCATCCCCCTCTATTTCCCCCTTCTCACACTCCCCCTTTCCCCATGTATTTTTCTCCCCCTCACACTCTACCTCCCCACCTCCCCTTCTCTCATTCTCTCGCTCACACTCTCCCCCCTTCTCTTTCACTCTCCCTCCCCTCTATCACTCAATGCCACCCTCCTCTCAATCCCTCAATCCCCCTCCTCACATTCAACCCCCCTCCCACTGGCCATTTCCAATCACCACCAAAACACCCCAAAATTTCCCCCCACAATCCCAACACAAATCCCTCCTCACAATACCCACACAATTCCCCCTCTGCCAATAATGGCCACCCCCCAAATACCACAATCCCCCCACAATAATCCCCAACCCCCCAATACCAACACAATTCCCACCCCCACTCCCCAATAATCACCCCCCCCCCCAATACACACAACATTTTACCTTGGGGTGGAAGGCCTCGCTGGTCCTGCATGCAGATGGAGGGAGGCCTGGCGCAGCAGAAGCTGGGGAGAGCTGGGGCCCGGCAGAGATCAGAGACCCTGAGCTGGACGCAAAGGTTGGGCCCAACCTCACTCCCTCACCCCACCCTCTTCTCACACTCCCCACTTCCCTCTCACTCTCCTTCCCCTCTATCACTTAATGCCCCCCTCCTCTCACCCAATTCCACTCCTTCAATCCCCCCCCCCTTCACACTCAACCCCCCTCCACTGGCTACACCCAAACAGACACAATTCCAACCTCCACACACAATCCCCCCCCCCCCACCACAGTATCTACACAATTCCCCCCACTATCACAACACCCAAACAATTTCCGACTACCACAATACCCACAAACCCTCCCACCCTCACAATCCCCACAAATCGCTCCCCAAAATACCCACACAATTCCCCCCCCAATAATGGCCAACCCCCAATACCCACACAATCCTCTCCCCCCCCCCCCCCCACAATAACAGGTATATAAGTCCGAGTCCAAACAGTTTACAACTTGTCCCCATTAAAATGTTCGGCCGTTCAACAGCTTTGGCGGCTGAGATATTTCTCTTCTTAATGCATTAGGTATTGAGCATCAATAGGAGTAGACTCAGATATATATTTCTTCTGACAACAACAGGTTAGTTTAAAATGTACATCGTTTATTTTAACTGAATAAACAAAAATATATATTTTAGAATACATTCTAAATCAGCTGCAGTTATAAAATAAATATGTAAAAGAAACATGGTTTAGTACAACATAAAAATAGGTTATCCCTCGCAATTCTCACAGGGTACACATAATAAGTTAATATAGGAACCAGTCTAATACTGCTACAATTCATGCGTTTAGTCGGAATCATCGAATGACTAATATGCAGGTTTGTACTCTTCATTCCTGTATTTTGTTGTTGCGTACGATGCCCTCATGAGCATGCATTACATTCAAACAAATCTGGATATGCTATAATCCTTCACATTGTAATGGGTAATGCTGCATTTCTAGGCAAAGACATTGGCCTCTATGAATACCCTGAGGAATGTTTGTCTGTTTAGATCGTGGTTTTGGTTGAGTGCAATTCGGTATATGCAGAGCTATATTATCTTTAAGGTCATTCTTGGTAACATAAAAAAAAAATCAAATACAAAAATGCTAACACATTCCTGTACTTAAGTTCTTGCTACAAAGTTTCAATGAAAACAAGTATATATATTTTTGCAGGTGTTTGAATACTAGATGAGAGGATCTAGTCTGCTGGCTTATCTGCTTGTTACAAGTCATTGTTAACCCCCTTTCTGCTGCACAGGCTTCATTTCATGATGAGTCAGCAACTGAAGGGCTAGCTTGTGCATAAGCTATATTTCCTTGATTAAAACCTGCCTTTGTGCACCGCTGATCTTTAAAAAAACAAAATGTAAAAAAATGCTGCATTCAGAAGAGCTACATATCAGAGATTTCATTGCCATGCTCGAAAATAGCTTGTACAAACTGCTTAAAGATTCTGTCCATGTAAGTTTGCTGCCTTGGCCATATTCCCTCAAGAAAACCAATATGGCCTCCGTAGGCTGTAAGCACCAGAGCGACGTTTGGATTTTGTTTGGCACTTTCCACCGGAATTGCTGAAAAACAAAAAAAAAATCAAAACTTTACAAAATGTGCATCTATATATGCAAAAATAAATAAATACATCTATTTCATGCTTTTTTTTTTTTTGCTAGTAACTTGTTTCTTTAATCACATATTTTTCTCCTCTCTTCAACCGGCCATTACATGATGTGAGAACTCTTCACTGAGCTTTCAAACTCACAATCAGCTCATGTATTTGTCTGAATCAACTCTGAGGGTGAGATATGTATGGTCTGGTAAGATCATGTACAGCAAGACCTATATGTTACATTCATTTTGGTGCAATAGAAAATGTCCAAACCTATTTACAGTACTCAATAGTCCATTTATTAATAACCTGTATTACATTTATAAACATCCTCCATTCTGAGATGAATTAACCCAGGAAAGATAAGGCAGTGGATTTAAATATCAGTACCTGGGTGTATGTGCTTGCCTGTCTTTCTTATTTTATGGTTAGTTATACGGTTGACGCTGTAATACATTAGGAATAATTTTAAAAGCTCTCTTCATAAAGAATGTGCATAGATTCAAGATTATCTTTGGGAATTCTAAAGACACGTTTCATATATTGTTTCATATATTGTTTCATATATATAGCCCCTGCAACAAATATATGTATACTGTAGACAAGACAGCATTAATCTGCTCCACCTATCACATGGTGCAATAAGGAATAAGAAGCGCTGTCCCTGATCTGCCTGGCAACACGACAGGAGATATGGGATTGGATAAGAAGAAAAACAGAGAGAATCTGGAGACCAACTGCCAGTCTGAGAGACACAGAGGGACATACTGCCAGTCTGAGAGACACAGAGGGACATACTGCCAGTCTGAGAGACACAGAGGGACATACTGCCAGTCTGAGAGACACAGAGGGAGACATACTGCCAGTCTGAGAGACACAGAGGGAGACATACTGCCAGTCTGAGAGACACAGAGGGACATACTGCCAGTCTGAGAGACACAGAGGGACATACTGCCAGTCTGAGAGACACAGAGGGACATACTGCCAGTCTGAGAGACACAGAGGGATACATACTGCCAGTCTGAGAGACACAGAGGGACATACTGCCAGTCTGAGAGACACAGAGGGATACATACTGCCAGTCTGAGAGACACAGAGGGACATACTGCCAGTCTGAGAGACACAGAGGGACATACTGCCAGTCTGAGAGACACAGAGGGAGACATACTGCCAGTCTGAGAGACACAGAGGGAGACATACTGCCAGTCTGAGAGACACAGAGGGACATACTGCCAGTCTGAGAGACACAGAGGGAGACATACTTCCAGTCTGAGGGACACAGAGGGACATACTGCCAGTCTGAGAGACACAGAGGGACATACTGCCAGTCTGAGAGACACAGAGGGACATACTGCCAGTCTGAGAGACACAGAGGGACATACTGCCAGTCTGAGAGACACAGAGGGACATACTGCCAGTCTGAGAGACACAGAGGGAGACATACTGCCAGTCTGATACACAGAGGGACATACTGCCAGTCTGAGAGACACAGAGGGACATACTGCCAGTCTGGGAGACACAGAGGGACATACTGCCAGTCTGAGAGACACAGAGGGACATACTGCCAGTCTGAGAGACACAGAGGGACATACTGCCAGTCTGAGAGACACAGAGGGACATACTGCCAGTCTGAGAGACACAGAGTGACGTACTGCCAGTCTGAGAGACACAGAGGGAGACATACTGCCAGTCTGAGAGTCACAGAGGGACGTACTGCCAGTCTGAGAGACACAGAGGGACGTACTGCCAGTCTGAGAGACACAGAGGGACATACTGCCAGTCTGAGAGACACAGAGGGACATACTGCCAGTCTGAGAGATACAGAGGGACATACTTCCAGTCTGAGAGACACAGAGGGACATACTGCCAGTCTGAGAGACACAGAGGGACATACTGCCAGTCTGAGACACAGAGGGACATACTGCCAGTCTGAGAGACACAGAGGGACATACTGCCAGTCTGAGACACAGAGGGACATACTGCCAGTCTGAGACACAGAGGGACATACTGCCAGTCTGAGACACAGAGGGAGACATACTGCCAGTCTGAGACACAGAGGGAGACATACTGCCAGTCTGAGACACAGAGGGACGTACTGCCAGTCTGAGAGTCACAGAGGGACATACTGCCAGTCTGAGACACAGAGGGACATACTGCCAGTCTGAGAGACACAGAGGGACATACTGCCAGTCTGAGAGACACAGAGGGACATACTGCCAGTCTGAGAGACACAGAGGGACATACTGCCAGTCTGAGAGACACAGAGGGAGACATACTGTCAGTCTGAGAGACACAGAGGGACATACTGCCAGTCTGAGACACAGAGGGACATACTGCCAGTCTGAGACACAGAGGGACATACTGCCAGTCTGAGACACAGAGGGAGACATACTGCCAGTCTGAGACACAGAGGGGGACATACTGCCAGTCTGAGACACAGAGGGACATACTGCCAGTCTGAGACACAGAGGGACATACTGCCAGTCTGAGACACAGAGGGACATACTGCCAGTCTGAGAGACACAGAGGGACGTACTGCCAGTCTGAGAGACACTGAGGGAGACATACTGCCAGTCTGAGAGACACAGAGGGACGTACTGCCAGTCTGAGAGACACAGAGGGACATACTGCCAGTCTGAGAGACACAGAGGGACATACTGCCAGTCTGAGAGACACAGAGGGACATACTACCAGTCTGAGAGACACAGAGGGACATACTGCCAGTCTGAGAGACACAGAGGGACATACTGCCAGTCTGAGAGACACAGAGGGACATACTGCCAGTCTGAGAGACACAGAGGGACATACTGCCAGTCTGAGAGACACAGATGGACATACTGCCAGTCTGAGACACAGAGGGACGTACTGCCAGTCTGAGAGACACAGAGGGACGTACTGCCAGTCTGAGAAACAGAGGGACATACTGCCAGTCTGAGAGACACAGAGGGACATACTACCAGTCTGAGAGACACAGAGGGACATACTGCCAGTCTGAGAGACACAGAGGGACATACTGCCAGTCTGAGAGACACAGAGGGACATACTGCCAGTCTGAGTGACACAGAGGGAGACATACTGTCAGTCTGAGAGACACAGAGGGACATACTGCCAGTCTGAGACACAAAGGGACATACTGCCAGTCTGAGAGACACAGAGGGAGACATACTGTCAGTCAGAGAGACACAGAGGGACATACTGCCAGTCTGAGAGACACAGAGGGAGACATACCGCCAGTCTGAGAGACACCGAGGGACATACTGCCAGTCTGAGAGACACAGAGGGAGACATACTGCCAGTCTGAGAGACACAGAGGGACATACTGCCAGTCTGAGAGACACAGAGGGAGACATACTGTCAGTCTGAGAGACACAGAGGGAAACATACTGCCAGTCGGAGAGACACAGAGGGACATACTGTCAGTCTGAGAGACACAGAGGGAGACATACTGCCAGTCTGAGAGACACAGAGGGACATACTGCCAGTCTGAGAGACACAGAGAGAGACATACTGCCAGTCTGAGAGACACAGAGAGAGACATACTGCCAGTCTGAGACACAGAGGTAGACATACTGCCAGTCGGAGACACAGAGGGACATACTGCCAGTCTGAGAGACACAGAGGGAGACATAATGCCAGTCTGAGAGACACAGAGGGAGACATACTGCCAGTCTGAGAGACACAGAGGGACATACTGCCAGTCTGAGAGACACAGAGGGACATACTACCAGTCTGAGAGACACAGAGGGAGACATACAGCCAGTCTGAGAGACACAGAGGGACATACTGCCAGTCTGAGAGACACAGAGGGACATACTGCCAGTCTGAGAGACACAGAGGGACATACTGTCAGTCTGAGAGACCCATAGGGAGACATACTGCCAGTCTGAGAGACACAGAGGGACATACTGCCAGTCTGAGAGACACAGAGGGACATAATGCCAGTCTGAGAGACACAGAGGGATACATACTGCCAGTCTGAGAGACACAGAGGGACATACTACCAGTCTGAGAGACACAGAGGGAGACATACTTCCAGTCTGAGAGACACAGAGGGAGACATACTGCCAGTCTGAGAGACACAGAGGGACATACTACCAGTCTGAGAGACACAGAGGGAGACATACGTCCAGTCTGAGAGAGACAGAGGGAAATACTGCCAGTCTGAGAGACACAGAATGAGACATACTGCCAATCTGAGAGACACAGAGGGAGACATACTGCCAGTCTGAGAGACACAGAGGGACATACTGCCAGTCTGAGAGACACAGAGGGAGACATACTTCCAGTCTGGGGGACACAGAGGGACATACTGCCAGTCTGAGAGACACAGAGGGACATAATGCCAGTCTGAGAGACACAGAGGGATACATACTGCCAGTCTGAGAGACACAGAGGGACATACTACCAGTCTGAGAGACACAGAGGGAGACATACTTCCAGTCTGAGAGACACAGAGGGAGACATACTGCCAGTCTGAGAGACACAGAGGGACATACTACCAGTCTGAGAGACACAGAGGGAGACATACGTCCAGTCTGAGAGAGACAGAGGGAAATACTGCCAGTCTGAGAGACACAGAATGAGACATACTGCCAATCTGAGAGACACAGAGGGAGACATACTGCCAGTCTGAGAGACACAGAGGGACATACTGCCAGTCTGAGAGACACAGAGGGAGACATACTTCCAGTCTGGGGGACACAGAGGGACATACTGCCAGTCTGAGAGACACAGAGGGAGACATACTGCCAGTCTGAGACACAGAGGGACATACTGCCAGTCTGAGAGACACAGAGGGACATACTGCCAGTCTGAGAGACACAGAGGGACATACTGACAGTCTGAGAGACACAGAGGGACATACTGCCAGTCTGAGAGACACAGAGGGACATACTGCCAGTCTGAGAGACACAGAGGGACATACTGCCAGTCTGAGAGACACAGAGGGACATACTGCCAGTCTGAGAGACACAGAGGGACGTACTGCCAGTCTGAGAGACACAGAGGGACGTACTGCCAGTCTGAGAGACACAGGGGGACATACTGCCAGTCTGAGACACAGAGGGAGACATACTGCCAGTCTGAGAGACACAGAGGGACATACTGCCAGTCTGAGAGACACAGAGGGACATACTGCCAGTCTGAGACACAGAGGGAGACATACTGCCAGTCTGAGAGACACAGAGGGAGACATACTGCCAGTCTGAGAGACACAGAGGGAGACATACTGTCAGTCTGAGAGACACAGAGGGAGACATACTGTCAGTCTGAGAGACACAGAGGGAGACATACTGCCAGTCTGAGAGACACAGAGGGAGACATACTGCCAGTCTGAGAGACACAGAGGGAGACATACTGCCAGTCTGAGAGACACAGAGATAGGTAGTGACAGTGTGAGAGCCACACAGCAAGCGAGATCCAGATACTTGCTGCACTATTTAAGGCACAACTGGACAACAGACGGCCAGGAGACCCGTTCCAACAACATTGAGTATCCTTTGGGTAGTATACAAGCATTTCACAAATATCTCACTGAAACCAGGCCTGCAACGTGAATACCAGCCATCTTAAAATAGGAGCCCTAACGCTGTGCCGCGGCATTAATATTGGCCTATTGGGCTGCTACATTTGACACTGGGACTATATTAGGGTCAGTGTCATCATTTTGTGTGTGTGTGTATATATATATATACTATATATATATATATATATATATATATATATATATATATACTGTGCTTAAACGCTGTGTGAACAGTGAGCATTAGCTTATAAGGGTTCCATGTAAAAATGAATTTCAGGCAAAAGGTGACACTGTGTGCTCATTTGCATGTTATTTCCCAGAATCCCTTGCCACAGTGTATGCACTATATGCTAGGTGATAATGCTGAAATAGTTTGAAGCTTTGGGGAGCGCAGATATCACCATAAAAAAACAAAGAATAAGAAACTACATAGTGTAATCAGCTTCCCACAATTGAAGTCTATTCGGCGGTCTCCCGGTGAGCGTTGCATCCCTTCCGGTGGTGGGTCGCTTCACTTCCGGTGCCTTCAGGATCGTGCAGGAGGACGGGCAGCGCTTGTCTTGGAGAATCTCAGTCCCACCTACTACGCCGCCTCTACGCATTTCGCTTTACAGCTTCCTCAGGAGTCCTGAGGGAGCTGTAAAGCAAAACGTGTAGTAGGTGGGACTGAGATTCTCCAAGACAAGCGCTGCCCGTCCTCCTGCACGATCCTGAAGGCACCGGAAGTGACGCGACGAATAGATCTGAGAGACGCAAACCAGGGCAGTGGAGAAACTAACCGGCCACTCAACTATAATTATTACATGCCTATACATCTGTGACTTATGTAAGTGTGACATTGTATTAAATACTATTGTGCTATTTTTATTCTCACCGAGGACACATCACATTGTGACCAAGAACATCAAAGACCTTAGCTAGAGAAGCCTATAACGGCACTTAGTGTACCACACATTATGTGGGAAATGCTGTTTTTCATCTAGAAAATTGTGAGTTTCCTTTTGGCAGAAATCCGAGACTTCTGTTGTGGGAAGCTGATTACACTATGAAGTTTCTTATTCTTTGTTTTTTTACGGTGATATCTGCGCTCCCCAAAGCTTCGAACTAACCGGTTAATATACAATATAATTACAATGACCAGACGTTTCGGTTGAGCGGGGACAGTCCCGGTTTTTAATGAGCTGTCCCGGTGTTCTCCCGGTTTGGGCGGGTAGAGGGAGATCAGAGGACGATGCCGGATGCACAGCAGAACAGAACAGCGGTAGCCAGTAGGGGGGAGGAGGAGAGCAGGGCTGTCTAGATGCTTAACCACTGCAGCTTCTGGGCAGCAGGTGGCGCTGCAGAGCACTCCTGCTCTGAGCTGCTCCTCTCTACATCTCCCGGTTCTGTGTGTGTGTCTGTGTTGGTAAGTGTGTGTCTCTGTAACTGTGTGTGTGTGTGTGTTGGTAAGTGTGTCTGTGTTGGTAAGTGTGTGTGTATCTGTGTTGGTAAGTGTGTGTGTGTGTTGGTAAGTGTGTGTGTTGGTAAGTGTGTGTGTGTTGGTAAGTGTGTGTGTGTGTGTGTATCTGTGTTGGTAAGTGTGTGTGTGTTGGTAAGTGTGTGTGTGTGTATCTGTGTTGGTAAGTGTGTGTGTATCTGTGTTGGTAAGTGTGTGTGTGTGTGTGTGTGCTGGTAAGTGTGTGTATTTTTAGTGCATATATATGTGTGTTTCATGCATTATTTATAGACATACACAAACTGAATTGAGAAAAAAGCCAGCGAAACTCAGGGCAGTGAGTGGGGCTCCTGGTTGCGCAGCCACCATCCACCACTGTAAACAAACCAGTTCCCACCGACATAGTGAAAAACAGAATTGAATGAAAACAAAGAATCAGTAATATCTAGAAACTCTCTGAGCACGTCAAACCTGAAAGCATATACCAGAAAATAATAAAGGTTACTGTAACAGGGCCTTAACCCCTGGTTATACCTCTGCACATGTCTCTTACAGTTACAGTGCAACTGTGATACCATTGCTCAAAAACAGCAAGCTTGACCCTACCTGTCCTTCTAACTATCGACCTGTCTCCCTCCTGCCTTTTGCCTCCAAACTCCTTGAACGTCTTGTATTCTCTCGATTGCTACACTTTCTCAACACCTATTCTGTCCTAGACCCTCTACAATCTGGCTTCCGCACTGCTCACTCTACTGAAACAGCCCTCACTAAAATAACTGACGACCTCCACGCTGCCAAAGACAGAGGTCATTACACTCTGCTCATATTACTCAACCTCTCTGCAGCATTTGACACAGTGGACCACCCTCTTCTCCTCCACATTCTCCATACTCTTGGTATTCGGAACAAAGCTCTATCCTGGATCTCCTCTTACCTCTCCCAACGTACTTTCAGTGTCTCTTTTGCTAACACCTCCTCCTCCTCTATCGATCTCTCTGTGGGGGTACCCCAGGGCTCTGTTCTGGGACCTCTTCTCTTCTCTCTTTACACACTCTCTCTAGGTGACCTAATCACATCTTTTGGGTTTAAATATCACCTCTATGCTGACGACACACAAATTTACCTTTCAACCCCTGACCTTACACCTGCTATACAGACCAAAGTTTCTGAATGTATCTCTGGAATATCATCCTGGATGGCCCTCCTCCGCCTTAAACTCAACATGGCAAAAACAGAGCTCCTTATACTTCCTCCCAAACCTGGCCCTACTACCTCCTTCCACATTACTGTTGGAAATACGATCATTCACCCAGTAGCCCAAGCACGCTGCCTAGGGGTCACACTCTATTCCTCTCTCACATTCTCCTCTCACATTCAAAACGTTTCTAAAACTTGTCGCTTTATCCTCCGCAATATCACAAAGATACGCCCTTTCCTCTGTTACTCGTCTGATAAAACTCTGACTCAGGCCCTCATTCTCTCCCGTCTCGATTACTGCAACCTCCTGCTGTCCGGCCTCCATGCCTCTCACCTGTCTCCCCTACAATCTATACTAAACGCTGCTGCCAGAATCACTCTACTCTTTCCTAAATCTGTCTCCGCGTCTCCCCTCCTGAAATCCCTCTCCTGGCTTCCGATCAAATCCCGCATCTCACACTCAATTCTCCTCCTCACTTTTAAAGCTTTACACTCCTCTGCCCCTCCTTACATCTCAGCCTTAATTTCTCGCTATGCACCATCCCGACTCTTGCGTTCTTCTCAAGGATGTCTTCTTTCTACCCCCTTTGTATCTAAAGCCCTCTCCCGCCTTAAACCTTTCTCACTGACTGCCCCGCACCTCTGGAATGCCCTTCCCCTCAATACCCGACTAGCACCCTCTCTATCCACCTTTAAGACCCACCTTAAGACACATTTGCTTAAAGAAGCATATGAATAGCACTGTGGATAATCCTGAACACATGATACATAAAGCTTGGCCCCCTGCAGACGCACTTACTAGAATTCCCTCCTACTGTCTCTATACGTTCTCCTACCTAACAATTAGATTGTAAGCTCCTGAGAGCAGGGACTCCTCTTCCTTAATGTTACTCTTATGTCCGAAGCACTTATTCCCATGACCTGTTATTTATATTATTTGTTATTTATATGATTACAACATGTATTACTACTGTGAAGCGCTATGTATATTTATGGCGCTATATAAATAAAGACATACTACTACTACTACTACTACAGTCTAACTGAAGCTGCTGCTAGAACTAGTTACAACTAAATGAGAGAGTACAGTTACATATGTATAACAGTGGCCACATCAAAAGGGCTACAGTCAAAGGGCTACAATAAAACAGATTAGAACAAAAGTCTACTGTGTTATCATTAAACACAGGACCAGCTTGGAAAATCACAGGGCGCAGTGCAAACTGTGAGTGTGGTTCTAGCTCCATCCCCTTGGGCATCACCTGCGGTGTTCCGCTAGGCTCTGTCCTGGGGCTCCTACTCTTTTTAGTCTTCATCAAAGATCTTCCTACAACTTGTAAGGGAGCTGTAATACACATGTACACGGGTGACACAATCCTATATGCACACAGCCATCGCCTCTCTGACCTTGAACACATATTTCAATCTGATTTTTTGAGATTTGAAAACTGGATTTCCCAAAACAAATACTGTTTTTAAACACTGACAAGACTGTAACAATGGTATTTGGGGCCAAGGCTAAACTTCTAAAGCTTCCAATGCCGGAGCTTCAGATCTGAACCAACAATACCATCCTAGCCCCTGTTACTAGTTTCAAATATCAGGGCATATGGTTTGACTCCCATTTAACATTTGGGCTGCACATTGATACCCTGACATCTAAAACCTATGCCAAACTAGGGGTACTTTACAGGAACAAATCCTCCCTAAGTCTGCTGGTCAGAAACTGTATCGTACAGCAGATGCCAATACCAATTATAGACTATGGGGACATAGTATATGGCATAGCACCCCAAACTCACTTTAGCAAACTAGACACCTTCTACAATTCAATATGCCGCTTTGTCCTCCAATGTAAATGCAACACACATCACTGCGAAATGCTCAAAGAACAAGATTGGCCATCACTTGAGTCTAGGTGCAAAGTTAATCTTTCCTGTCTTGCCTTCAAATACTTTCTGGGCAAGCTACCCATCTATCTGAACAAGCTCCTCGCCCCTACCACACGCAGCACTTATCATCTGAGATCTGACTCCAAAAGACTGTTCACGGTCCCGAGGTTCAACAAAGTATCCGGCCGCACCTCCTTCTCTTACCGTGCACCCCAAAACTGGAACAATCTGCCTGAGATTTTCAAAGCCACCACCAGTCTAAGTTCTTTCAAAACTAAAGCTGCCTCACATTTTAAATTGGTCTGTAACTGTTTCATACGCCTACATCAGATCTTATCTGTAACTGTTCATGAAATGTCTTTAAATATTATGTATAACCCTGTTCATTTAATGTAACGATGTATTTGTCATCATAACTCTGTGCCCAGGACATCCTTGAAAACGAGAGGTTACTCTCAATGTAATACTTCCTGGTAAAACATTTTATAAATAATATTGATAGCCTCTTATATTACTCCTTAGTGGTTGTGCATCGTATAAGGGCACCCACTAAGCCCAATTAGGGTATCCACTCTGTGCTGAGCGGTGGACTCGTCTATGTCTAGTTTTGAGCTTAGCCTGTAGAAGTGTTTGCAGCAAAGATGCTACAGGAAAAGGAAGGAAGCTACTGGTGTGATTCAATCCAGATATAGGTCTTATGTCACAACCAAGCATATAGAGAGAAAAAAAAGAGAAAAGAGCAGGGGCATGCAATAGTGCAAAACCTTTTACTTATACAAAGGACAATATAAAAATGCCCTTACAGGAAAAAAGATCTTTAAAGCATATATCACCGGTTTAAGGCACAGATGGATAGTGTTGTGGTTCCACAGGTGATGCCTGCATGCATGCATAGCTGCTGCTGAGGTAAGCAGGGGAAGATGATGCCAGATGAAAGGGAGCATCCTCACTGTGATGAACTCCAGCATGCGCAGGATCCCGTAAGCGAGGAGGGGGAAGTTGTTACTGCTCCGAGATGAGCAGTAAGAACTTCCCCCTTCATCCACCCCTATCCTTGTTTATGCTTGTTGCGGATAAGCAATATGATGCATGATGGATGAGAAAGCTGTAGATCGGGGTCTCATGGTACTGAAGGAACTTCAAAACAGTGCTACTATAATAGAGATACCCAGCCAGACATTACATAGGATTTCCCCACACATTGAAGAATCGGTCAGCGTGGAAAAAGTAATACGTCAAGATGAGATGCCACAGGAGTCAATCAAAGTGGATAAAAACTCCGCCCAGGTTGAACCACCGACGATCATTGATACTGAACCCGATGCAGGTGGTCACCCTAGCCTCAGGAAAGAAAAGATCTCCTGACGCATGGAAAAACTTGTGGCCAAGCGATTAAAAGACATGGTAAACTGGAAAAAGGAGTGAGGTGAGGAAGCTAAGCACATCATGGAAGGACTGTGCTTGGGAAAAGTCCTCCTTGAGTGACTAAAGCGTGCTGATTTCAAGCACCTTCTTGAAGAGACACTGGTTACCTGGAGATAGGACTCCAATCCCAGCATGACTGGTGGTTCTTTCCCTCCAACCCACTCCCTCTCCGCAGGTACATCTCGATTGAGAGTGGAGGGATGGGCCTCAGCCATAGCTAGCCCGAGCTACCCAAAAACGGGGGAGGAATGTGGCAGGGCCTTAACACCTGGCTCATCTGTCAGATAGAAAAGCCTCCTGTTTAAATGGCAGGGGATCTTTTTAGCACATTGGTGGTGTATGCTGACAGAGAGGAACAGTGTGTGCTCCCTTAAAACTGTATTTTTCCCCAATATATATCTCCCTAGTCATACCTCTTCACTCGTCTCCTACAATTACCATAAAAAAATTTTTGCCAATTTCCAAAAAACTCATTTCACCCTAGTAATCTCTCTTTCTCTCATATATATATGAGAGAGAGAAAGAAAGAAAGAAAGAGAGAGAAAGAAAGAAAGAAAGAGAGAGAAAGAAAGAGAGAGAAAGAAAGAAAGAAAGAAAGAGAGAGAAAGAAAGAGAGAGAAAGAAAGAAAGAAAGAAAGAGAGAGAGAGAAAGAGAGAAAGAGAAAGAAAGAAAGAGATAAAGAAAGAAAGAGAAAGAAAGAAAGAGAAAGAGAAAGAGAGAAAGAAAGAAAGAAAGAAAGAGAAAGAGAGAAAGAAAGAAAGAGAGAAAGAAAGAAAGAGAGAAAGAAAGAAAGAGAAAGAAAGAGAGAAAGAAAGAGAAAGAAAGAAAGAGAAAGAGAGAAAGAAAGAGAAAGAAAGAAAGAAAGAAAGAGAAAGAGAGAAAGAAAGAAAGAGAAAGAAAGAGAAAGAGAGAAAGAGAAAGAAAGATAGAGAGAGAAAGAAAGAAAGAAAGAGATATATATAAGAGAGAGAGAGAGAGAGAAAGAAAGAGAGAGAAAGAAAGAGAGAGAGAGAAAGAAAGAAAGAGAGAGAAAGAAAGAAAGAGAAAGAGAGAAAGAGAGAAAGAGAGAAAGAAAGAAAGAGAGAGAGAGAAAGAAAGAGATATATATGAGAGAGAGAGAGAGAGAGAGAGAGAGAGAGAGAGATCGAGAGAGATCCCCGGATAGTAGGCAGCTTTCTGTCTAATTTTTATATCAGAAGGTGCTGACATAGTATGGAAGTGATACGTCCCACAGATTCACAGGCTGGTGGATAAGAAAACCATACCAGACTTCACTGTGGTTCTGGTTCCCCCTCGCCTGCTCTCCTAATTCCAGGAACAGGTATTTAGGGCAGCTAGGTTTGCTGCTTCAGTCTATCTTCAGCCTGGAGGCTGGGGCACGTGTCTCCCTGTTATCCAGTTCGGGGAGGACGCCCCCTTCATGTGTTGCAGTATCCGTAAGGATTGAACAGAATCTATTGGGACGCTGTCACCATCTAACCGATAAGAACTCAATGTATAATTTTGTGCCTAAAGACTGTGGATATTACAGCCTGGGTTAAGATGCATAGCCAGTAAACCTACCCACAGACTGCTGTTTCAACCTACTGTATAGTGTCTCAGTGTGCGGCTGGTTATTCTGGCTTTGCAATTTGAAGCTTGGGATAGGTTTCATCACACTTAGTTAAGTTATGGTGGGTAAAAAAAGTGACAAAAACCTTCCACGGTAAAGCATATAGCAAATGGAAATATTACTGTATGCTCGTTTGCATGTTTTAGACAGGTCTGCAACCCTGCTATATATATAACACATTTAGAACTGCCAAAGATAATATTAGTAAACGCCCCAAGAACCATTACATGTGCTGCCTCTGGATAAGAAAATTGCTGAGAAGATTGCATAAAACTGACATGGTGAGTGTAACAAATACAAAAACACTGCCTGATATTAAGAGCAACTCATGTGAACGCATAATCCCTAAATCCTGATGTACTTTCAAAATTAAAACTTTTTTTTCACTTCACTTAAACTTATGTAAAGTAAATATTAACACAATGATTTTTTTTTTTTTACTAATACAAAAATGTTAAATGTTATTAGTTTGTGCTGGCTATTTTGGAACTGAAAAGATTACTGTAAGTTGCTTAGGAAACGCAGCAGGTGCAGGTTACATTGCATAACACAGCACAGAATGGAAGCAATCAGTGGCTCAGATTCACAAAAGGATTGTAAGCTTTAGCACGCCTCGGCTCCCATTCATATGGGGCTTAGCACTCTTTTGTGGAACTGTGCCAGTGGTTTCTTGGGAGTGTGCACTTCTTGTTCAAGGTTAGTAAATACCCACCTATGTTATTGATCAAAATTCATGTACTTACCATGCCCAGGTGAGAAAACATCATCCACAGCATTTAAACATAACACTGGTATCTCTATTGATTTCACCCTGTGGCATGGGCTAGCATCCTTGTAATAGTGATCATTTGTGGGGTAACCAAACATCACTGAGGTGAATCTTGTATCAAACTCACGAATTGATTTAGCCTGTAGTTCAAAAATGAGAGAAGAAAATCAGGAACATAAGCCAGAGATAACACTAGCTATGCATACACATTCTAGGCTGATATATATAAGAGACACTTTAAACATAAGCCCTGAGGAAGGTCCCATGTAGGACTGAAACATTGGTAATATGTCTTGTTCATTGTATGATTAAATATTTTTTGCACTAGTGCCCAGGTTGCTCTGGTATTTGGATTGATATTTATAAAAGACATTTACACATGCTTCTCGTTATTATTTATCAGGTGCCATCATATTCAGCAAAGTGATGCAATAGACACAATGATGTACAACTAGTATAAAACACAAATGTTAGCACGTACTGCTACATTAAATAAGGATAGGAGGAATCACCACTAGTTTTGTTACTTTAAAAGCAGATATAGCCCATATTTACAATGAGGTGCTCTGATATTCTATAAGACACCTTGCTGCCTATTCAAGTCAAGGCCGTAAATTGTCTTCCAGTGCTGAAAGGTGTCATGGCATAGCACCGTTTAGTAACCAAGGCACATAATGGTCTGCAATACATGAACAGTTCTCCCGGTCCAATATGACTTGTAAAACTCAGCTCTAAATATAAGACAATGATATGTAAAAACCATCGGAAAGTTTATCATGGTGGTGTACGGGTGTGTCCATCTGTATGTGTGACTCATTCTTACTGGATGTCTGGTTATTTATACAGTTGTTCTTCTAGAAACCAATATGCTATGTTTTCTATACTAAGTGCATCAATTCAACCAGCTTTGATCTGGCTTTTATCTACCCTGCATTTGACAGAAAGACTAAAGGATTCAATTAAGGGGAGTCGATTAATTTTGCTTCAGTCACAGACAGAAAAACATTGAAGAACATACCTTCATGATGTGATTCATATCAAATAGTTTCTCCAAAACAGGACGGTGTCTGGAACGTGGAAATATAATGATTTCAACAAGCAGCAGAGATAACACTAAATGTATTATAATGAAGGCAATTTTATGATAATGAATTCAGGGAAGAGACTTAAGCACCGCACCTTCAATATAAGGTAGTTTGATGTCCTGTAATATCATATTTATGTTATTTATGTTATTTATTTATAAAATATTTTACCAGGAAGTAATACATTGAGAGTTACCTCTCGTTTTCAAGTATGTCCTGGGCACAGAGTAAAACAAATAATACATGGTTATAAATACAGAGACATAAATGAACAGGGTATACATTATATACAAGACATTGCATGCACAGTTAAAGAAAATATATATTATGGCCGTATGAAACAGTTACAGACCAGATTAAAATGTGAGACAGCCATGTATTGTTTATGTATTGTTTGATGCGCTGTCAGTTGTACGTTAAATATAGAAAAGTAATATTAAAGCATAAATACTACTTTACCCCTTTTTCTTCTTATTTGTATATGTAAAGCATGTGACAATATATAATTCTACATTCTTACCTACGCTGGCAATTGTTTGGTGCTCCTGTTATAGGTCTGGAAAAATCCTGATTGTGTGCCTAACGAAATGGCTGCTTGAGTCAGTGTAACTCAGCAGCTACAATATATGTTTATATTACTAAGGTAACATTATCTATTATTACAGTTTGCAGCTCAAACTGCTGGGAACATTGGTAATACAAAATCACAAACAGGAAAGTGTTGCACAGATCTGCTTGGGTGTGTTAAAACCTGTGCTAAAGGTGTGCTAAAACCTGCTATAGAAATAAAAGGATCAAATTAAAAATATTATTGGGAGTGGAATAAAAAATTATGTCCCATGTTTTGACTCATTAAGATGCTTTATATGTTTACAATCAGTATTGCTAGACTGCAATTCCAATATGCACTTTGATACTACTAGTAATATATCAAAACTGTATAATGTGCAGAGTAACTTTGTTACATCTTCCATCCTCTTGGTCATGATGAAATACCTAAGTGTTTCACTGAGGAGTTTGTCTTCAATAAACCGCAGTAAACCCTTTGATGCAGGAAGAGCATGTTACACAAGTCAGGCGTGTGGCTGTTACTGAGCGAACACTGCAATTGTACTATACTTCAGTGACTGTATCAAGCAGCTACTAAGGAAACACTCTTTTAACAACTTCTGCATTATTTGTATTTTTCTCCTATAATTAGGGATTCCGGTTTTCAGTGTGTATTTTTTTGGTAAAATTGGTGTTTTTTTTTTTATTGTTTTCTGGCGTTTTCATTTTATTTAAAAAAAAAAAACATCAGTGTTATCAATGAAAGAAAAAAATGGACATTACAATATGGTGGGTTTTTCTTCGTGCAGAGTAAATGGGTACTTTAGTATTAGGTGATACCTTTTTATTTGGACTAACAGTAGATACTATAAGACAAGCTTTCGAGTGTCGTCCCTCTTCCTCAGGTCTGCAATACTGATTTACAGAGAGTCCCTGAGCTTAATGTAGATGTACAATCCCAGATAACAATCTAAGGCAGATGTGCAATCCCAGATAACAATCTAAGGCAGATGTGCAATCCCAGATAACAATCTAAGGCAGATGTGCCATCCCAGATAACAATCTAAGGCAGATGTGCAATCCCAGATAACAATCTAAGGCAGATGAGGTAGAGAAGGAATGGCAGAGGGAATCGTGAATAAACAGATAATAAATAGATGAAAGGGATGGTGACAAATGTGGAGAGTATGTATGCATGTAGACATCCATCCATCCATCAGCAGTGTGAAGGGGGGGTGAGTGTGCAGGGGGGGAGGGTTTATCCCCCTTGTGTTGCCGTCGTCACCTACTTGTGGCTGGTCTACTACAAGAGGGGGAACTCCAAAGAGAAATGAAGCCTCATTTCTGTTTATCGGAAGTAAAAGATGAAGTGCAAGTGTAAAACCGGAATCCCTACTTTAATTTAGGACACATTTTACAGCATTTCAAATGAAATCCTGAGAGCTTGCTCCCCCAAAACACACTAAATATACCATAGGATACTGCTTTGGTTTGTGGCTAGACAGGGTCTAGGACCAAACAAAAGTACATTTGATCTGGGAAGGTTTCAACAAAAAGTTTAAAACTATTAGCTTTGAAGCAAATTCATTGCAGGGGCATTACAAGAGTAGGAGTAGAAGCCACTTGTTATTGGAATTTCTTAGACTATATTGCCCCTTCTCGGCTCCGGCATGCCCATCCCTGTAACTCGCAGCCTTGGCTAAATTCCCACGCATACAGTATGGAGGAAATATCACACTGATTTTCTGCACTATAAATTTCTCCTCCCCCGTTATAACTCTGCTCTCTCTAAGGTCAAATAACGCTACTTCTCACTCATCAACTCAGAAATCTAATCAATGCAGTCTTTTCTCCATATCGGACTTGCTCCCCTGACCTTCTCCTCCCACTGCTCTTGTTCCCTTCACTTTTCCTCAAGCTTTAGCAGGCCACTTTAAAGGCAAGGTCCATGCTAATATTTTTTCTCTACTTATCCTACTAGATCTCTCTTCTATGATACTGTTGATCACTCTCTTCCTCTGCATTTCTATACTCTCTTGGTATCCGTAACCAAACTCTATCCTTGTTCTCATCATATTTGGAAAGATACCCGGGCGCTATCTCTGTGAAGCGTGTATAGATATGTCAATAAAAAGAATGGTAATACAGCCTGGATGCAATATCTTTCGAGTTGTTCTCCTGTGACTCAAACCCCAGCAGGATCTATCCAGGATCCTTATGAATAAGGTGATACAAAAAGAAGATGGGGGAGCACAGTTAGTGGTATACCCGATACACTAATAATCAATATAATGAAACACACCTCTATTATGGACGCCTGTCTATGTGGCAGGCTCCATATAGTGGTGGTGTACAGACGATGATGTGTATAGGTGGGTGGGGAAAATATAAATAAATGGAAAACTTACACGGCCTTGTGTAAGTTCTATCACAACAAGGTGTCTTTAGAGTTGTTTTCTTGTTTGCGACGTCTTTTCCTCTGCGTTCGTTGCTGTCCTCCTTCTTGCTTCCTCCAACTTTCGGGGTGTTAATCCTCGTGAAAATGGAAAGGTGGTACAGTTAACACGTGTATATATAGCAGTTGTGATGTGCAGGGGGGGTAATTGGGCAATATAGCAATAAACCACTGCAGTGCAATGGTTTAAACAAGCACTCACACGGGCCGGTGTGAGTGGTTCGTATAAAGGTATCTTTATGTTCCTGATCACAGGGGTGGTTCAGATTGTCAGATGTCCGTAAACAACTGGCAATGATGATATTAATGCAGCCTTTAGGTCAAGGTACATGGGGGTTAAAAAACAATATAGCTTAATACTCACACGGGCCAGTGTGAGTACACACTTATAATGGTTCCTTTCCTCTTCTGGTCTCTCCCTTTGATTCTTCCTGCAAAACTAAATGGAAGGATAGATGCCAACTAGAAGTCTAAAGGATAAGGCTTTATTGAAGGGGTTACAAATGAATAAAAAAGAAACCAAAGGTCTCTAGGGCGAATTAAAAACTGGGGGTGGGTAGGGCATTAGTGATAGGGGATCTCTCCCTCCGCATCCGGATGGAGAGCTAAAACTAGGCCTCTCGTCCCAAAGTCTAAAAAGTCCCAATCTGGTTTAGTAGAGCAACGCGTTTCGTCCTTAGCAGTACTTCCTCAGGCTCAAATGGTGGTGACCGGCTGTCTGGCTGTGCTTTTATGCAGTTGAAAACCAATCTTCTTCCCGGTGTGGTTGATGATCCTTTGTTCATGCGATGGGGCGCCGCCATCTTGGAAACTGCGCACGCATCGCCCACGCATTGGTGTGTGCAGCTTGTTGGAAATGGTTAATAAAGTTTTCAAAGTTTTGAAGAGGGTTCATAGGCTGTTGCGTGCGCATCCTTATGTTTATAAGCCTGAGGAAGTCCTGCTAATGACGAAACGCGTTGCTCTACTAAACCAGATTGGGACTTTTTAGACTTTGGGACGAGAGGCCTAGTTTTAGCTCTCCATCCGGACGCGGAGGGAGAGATCCCCTATCACTAATGCCCTACCCACCCCCAGTTTTTAATTCGCCCTAGAGACCTTTGGTTTCTTTTTTATTCATTTGTAACCCCTTCAATAAAGCCTTATCCTTTAGACTTCTAGTTGGCATCTATCCTTCCATTTAGTTTTGCTGGAAGAATCAAAGGGAGAGACCAGAAGAGGAAAGGAACCATTATAAGTGTGTACTCACACTGGCCCGTGTGAGTATTAAGCTATATTGTTTTTTAACCCCCATGTACCTTGACCTAAAGGCTGCATTAATATCATCATTGCCAGTTGTTTACGGACATCTGACAATCTGAACCACCCCTGTGATCAGGAACATAAAGATACCTTTATACGAACCACTCACACCGGCCCGTGTGAGTGCTTGTTTAAACCATTGCACTGCAGTGGTTTATTGCTATATTGCCCAATTACCCCCCCTGCACATCACAACTGCTATATATACACGTGTTAACTGTACCACCTTTCCATTTTCACGAGGATTAACACCCCGAAAGTTGGAGGAAGCAAGGAGGACAGCAACGAACGCAGAGGAAAAGACGTCGCAAACAAGAAAACAACTCTAAAGACACCTTGATGTGATAAAACTTTCACAAGGCCGTGTAAGTTTTCCATTTATTTATATTTTCCCCACCCACCTATACACATCATCGTCTGTACACCACCACTATATGGAGCCTGCCACATAGACAGGCGTCCATAATAGAGGTGTGTTTCATTATATTGATTATTAGTGTATCGGGTATACCACGAACTGTGCTCCCCCATCTTCTTTTTGTATCACCTTGTTCTCATCATACCTCAGCCATCGCACATTTCTGGTCTCTGTTGCTAACATGTCTTCGTCTTCTGTTGATCTGTCTGTTGGTGTATCTCAGGGCTCTGTTCTGGGGCCTCTCCTTTTTTCTCTCTACGCACTATCACTTAGTGTCCTCATCAACTCTTTTGGCTTTAGGTATTATCTCTAGATAATAGAGAGTGAATGAGAGGAGGGGGGAGAGTGGATGAATGGGTGCAGTCAGGCAGTGGCCCACCAAAAACTATGTGCCCATTTATTGGCACACTCGAAAAAAAAGGATGGCCACCCTTGATCTATCCTGTCGCTAAAGAACGTTGCCTTGGTGTGACATTTGAGTCCTCTCTTTTCTCCAATCACATTCCCGCCATGGCTAGAATTTGTCGCCCCCTCCTCTGTAATACTGCCAAGATCCACCTGCTGTCTCTGTAAGTCTCCCAACATACCACTCAGATTTCAAGCTCCCCGGAGAGTTCCCTAATGTCCGATTTTGTTTGCTGCACTTATTGTATTATAATTCCCTGTACTGTTTCTTTTGTAAAGCACGGAGTACACTGTGGACATTATGCAAATAAAGATATACATACATACATACATAAATACATCCTGGGGCTCACCTGATAATTGACGCCTGTAGACAGGTTGTTAAATAATAATTGAAAAGTATCCAGTTAATGGGTTTCTCAAGCACTACAGCAGATTCAAAAACTTCCCAGCCAGCTGAGAAGACTGCAGCTCCCAACAGAGGGGTCTGTTGTCCAGTATCACCCAGGTAATTCAGCAGCAGCATTCTACATATACAAAAGAAACAGGCAACGGTAGCAATCAATGTGCTACGGAATGGATCATTTGAACATGCCACTCTTAGCATCAATGTAAAAAGGTATTTTGCTCTGATTTTACTACTCTTGTGTAGGCCAGCATGTAGGAGATTGGTCATATGGAGTATTAGGGGAATTATGGAGTTGCATGGTCGTCATTATAATGGAATGTATCAATAGGTCTGTCGTCGTGATTCTATCCCATATTTCGGAAAAAGTCACGCATGAGCTGATGTGACTTGTCAAATGTATCAATCTTAATAACAAAACAAATACTTACATTTGTCAGAGACCCAAATATTTAGTGTATACCTGTGTGTTCAGCTAGGTTGAGAAAGCAAAAATGTGCTAAATACTTTACTCTTTTAACAGCTTTGTCCATTCACTTGCAAACAATAAGGCTCCACACAGAAGGGATTATCCTGCTGGTGAGGGGGAGATTGTGGTTTCTGTTCAAGCTGCAGCAATAATCAGCATTTTGGACAGGTAAAGTTGCTGCTCACACGATAAATACAATATGTAGCTTTCCAACAAACCTAAGCGCTCAGGTCCCAGAACCTCTCCCCTGTTCCTGCTCCCATAAGAGATCTCACAGATTGTTGGTGGAAATATTTCAGTGTACTATGTAAGATCCTCTACATTTTCCTTTTTTTATAAATAACCTGCCTTTTTTCTGTAATATTGCATGGACTGTACATGGACTGTATGTTTTCTGGCTACAGGTGCTGGCCATTTTAATGCACATCTGGGATTCTCTTCCATTTGCTTTTGTTTCTTAGGGCTGCGCTTATAGTGCCGGCGACGCGACGTCACGCTGCGGTCGCTGGAAAAATCAAATTGAGATGACTTCCAGCGATCGTGACCAATCCGTCGCTACGTCGCACCGCGCTTACTATAAGCGCACGCGACGGCGGCAATGCATTTGTTTTGATGCAACGTCGCGTCGCTGGCACTATAAGCGCGGCCTTACTCTTTGAAAAAAAATACAGGATCCCGCTGATGGATTAAAAAGGACCATAGAACTCCAGGTCACAAGCCACAGAAGCTGCAGTATGCTCTGTTTCACTTCTTCTTCCAAACTGCAACTCTGAACTGTACATGACCAGAAATAAATGTGAAGCAGAATGAGCCCAGCTCCAACAAGGGATCAAATGAATTGTGGTGAGTGGGAGAAATGATTTTCTCAGCCCTAATAGGGCCACTTGCTCACTCCCATATTTAAGGAGTTTCTGGTAAGCACATTGCATATTACATATGTAGCCAGGTCCCCCTCGCGTGTAGTCAGGTTCCCCCCCCTCGCGCACTCACCCCCTCCTTCCCAGTTGCGAGCGCGCGTGTGGATCGGGCTGGAGCGGAAGCATAGTGATCCCTGGTAGCTAGGGACGCGAGCGGCGAGCAGGCCGGTTGCCGGGGACGCGATCGGGCCGTCGCTAAGGCCGCGATCGCGTTGCCACCGGCCCGGCGGCTCGGGAAGCAGGGCGCCGCATACACAGGGCTGTTGCGCATGCGCAATGGCAGTGCACAGCGCGGGAGGCTCAGACAGCTCGCGCATGCGCGAGAATAGACTGCCAGCCCCCAGGGTGCTTTGGGGCAGAGACACCTGACGCCAGGGAGCCAATCAGAAGGCCGGATTCCCCTGCTCCCAGTTAGATACATTTCCCGGGGTTTTGCAGCTACGCAGGCACTCAGGATCCGGACCAGCTAGGGGTAAGAGGTGGATGCAGGGGTCAGTGACCCTCTGCATAGGCCAGCAGCCCCCAAGGTCCCAGTTAGGTCCTGAGTCACCTAATAGCTTGTGGAGCTTAGGGACAGGCCCTAGATAGGGACACTGCCCCATTATTTGGTCAAGTAGTCAGGGACACAGAGCGGAAGCCGTGCGGCCCTGCGAGGTGGGTTCTGGGCTCAGAACACCACCAAAGACCCTAACACCAGGAGAGACATTGTTTGCGCTGGACTTTCAACCCACGTGGTGTGGAGGACAATGTCGGATCGTGCGGATTGATATCGCGGTACCCGTGGCTGGAGCCCGGGCAGGTAACCTGCAACTCACGTGCACCAACCAGGCCTATCACCAAACATAGTGGCTGCGCAGTCACACACACATGTGCACAGTGGTATTTGACTCTGGGAGTACGAGACATTTGGGTGGGGGGTTACTGGACACAGGGTGGGGTCACATTGTGGGTGGTAGCGTCCGCCGTGACGCCTAGAGGTGATAGCGTCCGCCGTGACGCCTAGAGGTGATAGCGTCCGCCGTGACGCCTAGAGGTGGTAGCGTCCGCCGTGACGCCTAGTGTGGTTAGTGTCCGCCGTGACACCCAGTGTGGTTAGCGCCCACCGTGGCGCATGATGATGTTATGATGTTATTGAGTGATATATGTGTTTCCATGCAGTAAAGCCAGTCCTGTTTTATATTCGTTCGTGTTGTGTGGTTGCTTCCTGTGAGGGCCTCCTCCCACTCCGTTGGGATCCCTCCCAGGTGGAGGCGTTGCACCTAGAGATGTATGATATGTATGTACCCCAGGTTCCCCAAGCGGAGGCTTAGGCTCCTGAGAGCCAACAGGTAGCACAGCAGGTAGTAGCGGCGGTATACAATAGGGAATACCCGTTACATTTGGAGGCGCTGCTGAGAGAGTCCTGGGGTGCCCCACTTTGTAGTACCATTACCCTGTCAGTCAGCATGTCTGCGCTCACGCCCAAACAAGTGGCCGACTGGGCCGAAAAGCTAGGAGAGCTTCTGCGACACGTGGTCGCCGTAGACGGAGTGCCTGCTGATGTCTCCATGTTTACTGTCTGCAGCGCAGTAAGGACATTACCTGGTCTGGCGGACGCCCGCCTCATCAGCAAGCACTATGACATTGACCGGCAAGAGAATACCCTATTGCTAGCCACTGAACAAGCTATACTTCCTGATAGAGGCCCACGAGTAGTGTATCTACCAGAGACTTTGCCGCACGGATGCCCTCTAATTTACCCGGGAACTGTTTCCAGTCACGTCACTTCCCTCCCCAGACATGAGGATTGGGACGACAGAGATATGGCCGCCAGTACACCCATCCGATCAGATATATCCCTACCCAGAGTGACCTTCTCTTCAGATGCTAGGCAAGGGGCCACCAGTTGGGCCGGCAGTCCGGCCACATCACCGTTTACTAACCGGTCCGTGAACAGTTCTACCCCAACCCCTAACAGGCAGCGAGCAGCGATAGCCAGTGGCTCCAACAATGACGGCTCCCTGTTAGGAGTGACATTCCCACAGCTAGTGGAAGCGATAACTACATCCGCTCAAGCCCAAAATTATAGGAAATTGAAGGCGTTCTCAGGGACGGTCCCTGTCCCCACAGGCGAAGAGAGTATCGATTCTTGGAAGGAGCACACCCTCAAGGTGATCGACGAATGGCCCTGCTCTGAAACGGTCAGACGGCAGAGAATCCTGGAAAGTCTACGACCCCCAGCGGCCACCATGGTCAGTGCACAGCGTGACCAAGACCCTGATCTCTCTGCTCACCAGATGGTAGACTTGTTAGTCCAGATCTATGGCAAGGAGGAAGAGGAGAGCGAGCTGTGGTTCAAGTATTACGCTCTCAGACAGAAGGAGAAGGAAGACCTGTCCGACTTCCTACAACGCATCCAGCTGGTCCTGTGGAAATTGCGAACTTGCGGCCTCATCCTATCTTCAGAGATGGACGAATATCGGCGCAAGCAGTTCCTCCGAGGGGCCATCCCCACGCATCACATTGTGATTATGATCAGGTGCTCACTAAAGGAGGGACCTCCCCCTACCTTCATGGACATTCTGGGAATCGTAAAAGGGCATGAGGCCTATACCAAGCTGCATGCAGGCACCAAAGCCAAAGATCCTCCGGCCAGTGCCACCCCGGGAGCGTCCGCTCGTCGGCCCAAGACCCCTGTCAAAGAGGAAGATGCGCCACCCAAGTCGCCCTCAACGAAAGGGCGGGCTTCGGGGAGATCCTCCCCCACCTACCCAAGACGACTGGACCTCAAAGACGTCGTCTGCTATACCTGTGGACAGAAAGGCCATTTCTCTAGAGAGTGCCCTAATGGAGACACCCAAGAAAAGGAAACGCTCCGTAAAGGAAGCTCGGCCAGGACTATGATCTGTCAGAGGCAGACCTCAGAAGCCAAAACCACCGAGGCTACCCCCACGCCTCCCGAAGCCGCTCCTGACCTGAGCCCAGGCGAAGGAACTCCAGGGGGAGATGGATACTGTCAGGTGGGCCCTTCGGCCATCGTACGTGTGGTAGTAGAGGGAGTCTATGCTGCTGCTCTATTGGACACCGGGTCTCAAGTGACCATAATATACCGGCACTTCTACGACCAGCACCTGAAGCATTGTCCCCTGCGGTCGGCGGAACATATGAAAGTGAGGGGGTTGAGCAACGAAGATTACCCCATCGATGGGATTGTGAGCGTTCAACTGGAGATACTTCAATTGAATACCGGCAAGAAACATCCCATGAGTGTGGAGGCAATGGTGTGCCCAAAACCTCAAGGACAGTGTCAGTATCCGGTCATCCTGGGGACAAATACGGATATAGTACGAGCTGTCATCAGAGCCTACTTGAAGGAGACTAATGAATTGTCAATGGCCAATACCCGCCTAGATCCTGTACTGAGAGAGGAGTGCAACCGAGTATATGCCCTAGAGCGTCACGGGGACCTCTACAATCGTCAACGCGGACTGACGACCATTTCACCAGGGGGAGTGAAACGCATGGCCGTCTGGTGCTGTTATCCGGATCGGGAGGAGACCGATCATCTGTTCTCACTGGAGAGTGATCCTGAGGAAGAGATCCAGAGAGGGTATCGGGTAATACCTGAAGTAAAAGAGTGGACGACCCGAGTTCCTCTCCGAACCCATGTGTATATCCAAAACATCTCCCCATTTCCAATGGACATCGATGTAGGAGAAAGTCTGGGCAGTATATATCCCGTCAGCCCGGTGGAAACCGCGCCCCAGGTGAACGCCGCTGCAGTAGGTGAGCGGTTAGTCGACCTGGACTTCAACTTCGGGGATTCGACCCTGCCGACCGAGTGGAAGGATCGACTGACAGCCAAGCTGAAGGAAAGAAAAACAGTATTTTCTACCAGCGAGATGGATGTGGGCCGCAGTCGCAGCGCCCAACACACTATTAGGCTGAATGACGCCACTCCGTTCCGTGAACGCTCTCGTCGTATCGCCCCCAGGGATGTGGACGATGTAAGGGATGTCCTGGAGGAGATGAAGACCGCTGGAATACTGACGGAGTTGCGGAGTCCTTATGCATCACCCATAGTGGTAGTAAGGAAGAAGAATGGATCTGTAAGATTGTGCGTCGATTATCGAACCCTAAATAATCGTACGGTACCTGACCAATACAATCTCCCTCGTATTGAAGAGATCCTGAACGCTCTGAACGGGAGCCAATGGTTTAGTGTGCTCGATTTGCGATCTGGGTACTACCAGGTACCCATGAGTGAAGAGGATCAGGAAAAGACTGCCTTCGTCTGTCCCCTGGGCTTCTACCAGTTCACGCGTATGCCCCAAGGTATATGCGGAGCCCCTGCTACCTTCCAGCGGTTGATGGAAAAAACAATAGGGGACATGAATCCTCGGGAGTGCCTGGTTTACCTGGACGATATCATTGTCTTTGGGAAGACCTTAGAAGAACACGAGGAGAGGCTACTGAAGGTGATAGATCGTCTTGGCCAAGAAGGATTGAAGCTATCACTCGACAAGTGTAGGTTTTGCCACACCTCAGTGACCTACGTGGGACACATCGTGTCTGCCCAGGGGATTGCTACTGATCCAGCCAAAGTAGAAGCGGTGGTGAACTGGCCGCGTCCCGATAATGTCGCGGAACTGCGATCCTTCCTCGGGTTCTGTGGGTATTACCGTCGGTTCGTAGAAGGGTACTCTAGTCGAGCTAAACCCCTGAACAATTTGCTGAAGATATACCCTGAAGATACTGGGAGAAAGGCCACGTCGGCCCGTCAACCGTTTGGTGATAAGTGGACGCCTGAGTGTGAACGGGCCTTCCTGAATTTGAAGAAAAGCCTGACTGAAGCACCAGTGCTTGCATATGCTGACCCAGAACAACCATATGTCCTGCATGTGGATGCCAGTCTCAATGGACTGGGCGCTATCCTTCATCAGAAACACCCCGAGGGTCTTCGGCCGGTAGCCTACATCAGCCGCAGTCTGACACCCAGTGAGCAGAAATATCCGGTGCACAAGTTAGAGTTCCTGGCTCTCCAATGGGCGATCACGGAGAAACTTCATGATTACCTCTATGGTGTTACGTTTGAGGTAAGGACCGATAACAATCCCCTCACGTACATCAATACTTCCGCCAAATTGGATGCCGCCGGACACCGATGGTTGGCGACACTATGTAATTACCGATTCTCCCTGAAGTACAAGCCAGGGCCTCTGAACATTGGGGCCGATGCTCTATCACGACGACCAGGATTGAGTGCCACCCCTGATGATGATGAATGGGAAGAGATCCCTGGACCTGGGATGCGTGCAATGTGTAGTATAGCGGCCGTCATCAATGATCAGGTCGCATTCTCTGAACTAAGAGTTGCCGATTCGTTAGGGTGCCAGTCGCAAGCGATCCCTGCAGCCTACTGCGGCCCCGCAGGGATGAACATAACCCAGGACAAAGTCATAAGATGGAAAGACTTAGTAGACTATCAATTAAGAGATCCAGTGATCAGCATAATTCGACAAGCCGTTCAGCGGAAGAACCCTGCTCTATTGAAGAGTGCTCCCCGAGATCTGGTCGCGTTACTCATGCGTGAGGTGGACAAGTTCGAGATAGATAATTGTTTGCTCTATAGGGTAGTTCCATATCATAACCACCCTGATAGGCGACAACTAGTTCTACCCCAAAACTTGAGATATATGGTGTTGAAGTCTCTACACGATGACCACGGGCATCTCGGGGTAGAGAAGACTTTTGGGCTAGTCCGAGACCGGTTTTTCTGGCCCAAGATGCGGGAAGCGGTGGAACAACACTGCCGCCGTTGTTCCCATTGCGTTCAACGCAAGACGTTGCCTACCCGAGCAGCTCCCATGGCCCATCTAAAGAGTTCTGGTCCAATGGACCTGGTGTGTATGGACTTCCTGTGTATCGAACCTGATAGTCGAGGAATCGGTAATGTGCTGGTCATCACGGACCATTACACCCGCTATGCACAGGCCTTCCCCACAAAAGACCAGAAGGCTATCACGGTCGCGAAAGTTCTATGGGAAAAGTTCTTCGTTCACTACGGTCTTCCAAACCGACTTCACTCCGACCAAGGGCGAGATTTTGAGAGTACTCTGATCCGAGAATTACTTAAAATGCTGAACATCGCCAAATCCCGGACGACGCCGTACCACCCTGAAGGAGATGCTTTACCTGAACGATTCAACAGGACCCTGTTGGACATGCTTGGAACCCTGAAGGGAATGCAGAAAACAGAATGGAGTCGTCATGTGGAGACTTTGGTACACGCGTATAACTGTACTCGCCATGAGTCCACGGGGTTCTCCCCGTACTTCCTCATGTTTGGGCGGGAGGCCAGACTTCCAGTAGATGTGCGTCTCCGAGTATCAACGGATGGGATATTCAATAACACTCATTTTAAGTACGTGCAAAGGCTAAAAGACAGTCTGCAACAAGCGTACCAACAGGCTGAGAAGTCTACAGCCAAACTGAATGCTGGTAACAAGAGACGTTATGACAATAAAGTCAAGTATCGAGAGTTACGTCCTGGGGATGCAGTGTTACTTCGTAATTTGGGAATCCCCAGAAAACATAAACTGGCGGACCGGTGGAGAGATGGCGTATATGAGGTGGAGTCACAGATGCCTGGCCTCCCGGTTTATCGCATCAGAGACACCGATGGTCGGGTAAAGGTTTGGCATCGTAATCACCTTCTCCCCATCCCCCAAGTGGGAGATGAAGAAGAGGAACTACAGGCCACACCGCTCAACGGTGAGTTCGATCTATCAGAAGTGGGTCAAGAGACTGTAACTAACGAGACTCACTCTGAAACTCCGGAAGACCCTATGGAGGGACCCTCTCAAAGGGACCACCCCGCAGAAGGGGCATCTCCCGAAGGAGCTACGGGTAATGGGCCACGTAGGCCAATGCCTACTAAGGTGGCACCAACAGGCCAGCCTTTGGATCCACAGAGCCCGTGTTTTGTACCCTCAGAGACATTTCTCCCCTCAAGGGAAGAGGCTAGGCCTCAGGACTATGCTTATTACTCCCCCGAGGGAGTTGCCGAAGAACAACTCCGACGGAGTCAACGAGTTAGGTACCCGCCAACTAGGGTTACTTACGATCAAATGGGGGCACCCCATTATGAGGCTCAGCAGTGTTCTCGTAGTAAGATACAGTCTGTGATTGTGATGCTCAACGAATTATGCAATCTCGTTTAGAGTTACCTGTGCTAAGTTATATGTTTACTGCATTTTTATTATATAATTTTTGTACATTGGTGGGAAGTTATCTGGTCCAAGCGAGGACGTTGGAATTTTCACCAGGGGGAGGATGTAGCCGGTCCCCCTCGCGTGTAGTCAGGTTTCCCCCCCTCGCGCACTCACCCCCTCCTTCCCAGTTGCGAGCGCGCGTGTGGATCGGGCTGGAGCGGAAGCATAGTGATCCCTGGTAGCTAGGGACGCGAGCGGCGAGCAGGCCGGTTGCCGGGGACGCGATCGGGCCGTCGCTAAGGCCGCGATCGCGTTGCCACCGGCCCGGCGGCTCGGGAAGCAGGGCGCCGCATACACAGGGCTGTTGCGCATGCGCAATGGCAGTGCACAGCGCGGGAGGCTCAGACAGCTCGCGCATGCGCGAGAATAGACTGCCAGCCCCCAGGGTGCTTTGGGGCAGAGACACCTGACGCCAGGGAGCCAATCAGAAGGCCGGATTCCCCTGCTCCCAGTTAGATACATTTCCCGGGGTTTTGCAGCTACGCAGGCACTCAGGATCCGGACCAGCTAGGGGTAAGAGGTGGATGCAGGGGTCAGTGACCCTCTGCATAGGCCAGCAGCCCCCAAGGTCCCAGTTAGGTCCTGAGTCACCTAATAGCTTGTGGAGCTTAGGGACAGGCCCTAGATAGGGACACTGCCCCATTATTTGGTCAAGTAGTCAGGGACACAGAGCGGAAGCCGTGCGGCCCTGCGAGGTGGGTTCTGGGCTCAGAACACCACCAAAGACCCTAACACCAGGAGAGACATTGTTTGCGCTGGACTTTCAACCCACGTGGTGTGGAGGACAATGTCGGATCGTGCGGATTGATATCGCGGTACCCGTGGCTGGAGCCCGGGCAGGTAACCTGCAACTCACGTGCACCAACCAGGCCTATCACCAAACATAGTGGCTGCGCAGTCACACACACATATGCACAGTGGTATTTGACTCTGGGAGTACGAGACATTTGGGTGGGGGGTTACTGGACACAGGGTGGGGTCACATTGTGGGTGGTAGCGTCCGCCGTGACGCCTAGAGGTGATAGCGTCCGCCGTGACGCCTAGAGGTGATAGCGTCCGCCGTGACGCCTAGAGGTGGTAGCGTCCGCCGTGACGCCTAGTGTGGTTAGTGTCCGCCGTGACACCCAGTGTGGTTAGCGCCCACCGTGGCGCATGATGATGTTATGATGTTATTGAGTGATATATGTGTTTCCATGCAGTAAAGCCAGTCCTGTTTTATATTCGTTCGTGTTGTGTGGTTGTTTCCTGTGAGGGCCTCCTCCCACTCCGTTGGGATCCCTCCCAGGTGGAGGCGTTGCACCTAGAGATGTATGATATGTATGTACCCCAGGTTCCCCAAGCGGAGGCTTAGGCTCCTGATAGCCAACAGGTAGCACAGCAGGTAGTAGCGGCGGTATACAATAGGGAATACCCGTTACACATAGAAAATGGTATGGTTAATGAAACTAAATGTAAAAAGACTTAAATATCGTGTTAGCCGAAATAACGTTTAAAAAAAAAAAAGCCTAATGTCTGCGTGTACATGAGGTTTCATGTAACAATCCGGTGCACGTATACATTATGCTGAGTAAATAAGTGACAAAAGCCCTCTGGAACTTTTAGTGGGGTGAGCCAATCACAAGCAGTAATAATGTGACGGGAATTCCAGCAGTTACATTCCACGGGAAACATGTTTAAAATCAGCTAAAACACGACTAAGTAAGTTTATTGCTTGCATTTAAAATCCCATTTACCTGTGGTAACAAAGCTTCTAAAGGGACTAACTGTTCTTTAAAATGTTACATCATTTTTCATTTGACAAATTCCAACCAGCTTATTAAAATATCTCCTTTTCATTCTAAAAAAATGCACTTAAGACTTTGAAAGCCTCAGAAGTAGAGAAAAAAGAATCCCATTATAGTATTAAGTGATGATTCAGTGATGACCCTTCACATTCATTGTTGCACCGTAATTAACAGAATTATTCCCTGTCTAAACACCCACCCCTCGTTATTTAGCCCTGCCGTGATAAAGCGGCCCGAAAAACATTGCCAATCAATTTGATGCCGGGTTTGATGGGATAACAGTTTAGTTGGTGATCCTCTAAATAACTTATCAGAGAGAGTAGCACCATTTTAGGGATTAATGACAATATGAATTTCATGAATTCATTTTAGTGTGAGTGTTTGTTACTCTAATAAATTGTTCTCACATTTTTTCAACATACTTTATGAAGGATGGTTATTAAGAAGAAAACAGATCACAATATGGAGTATGTAGTCATGGCTGGATATATGAAATATTCCACGTGATGAGAGACATACTGATTAATCTCTTCCCCGTCCGACCCATCTTTGTACACAGTTTACACTCAATCTTTCCAAGAGCACGCATACTGTACCATGAACTGAATGGCACACGGGAGTAGGGCATGTAAACATATGTGAAGTAACTGGTCACATGCTAGTAAGTCACTTAGTCAGTTGTGTGCAATGTACAAAAAACACTTATATTGTGCACTCATTATGAAAAGGATTAATTTTGCCTGCATTAGACACACTTTCCAGTTTAGCTGCTCATTATATAATAAACTCCTTCGGGGCTAAGGTGTGTCATAATAAAATGGAGAGACGAAGAGTCAGACTTTAATATCACAACACTATTTTTAGGTTTCTTTTTGCTCACCTCTTTAACCCTTTGAGTGCCAGAGGGGCACAGCCCCTAGGGTCAGGTCCCCCCTGTGATTGCTCCGTCACCGATGACGAAACGGAAGGAGTCACCCCCCTTCTGTCCGCCTTCAGATCAGATCATGTCTTGCGATCTCCCCTAAGGACCCATGATTCCCAGGGTGCCAGAACCCATAATGTAGTAGCTATGTCTTATGGCACTCAATGGATTCAAGTCGGGAGTCTCCCAGTTCACCTTTGATATACCAGATATAACAGTACTAAGCTGTCCAATGGCCCTCTTTGAAGAGGGCAAGTGTCTACTTCTTAGGCTTGGTCCCGCTGGCTACTGCAGGGCCCTCCGAGGGGACAAGAGCTGCCACTCAATGGGGCCGGGCCTGTTGTGAGGGGCGGCCGCCGCCCACACGGTGTGTTTTCCCAGGAGACTGGAAAACTGAGATGAGACCTAGCGACGGAGCGCTAGGCCACGCCCCATGGCAGTTCAGCCAATGAGGGCGAACCTGCCCGATGATGTCACAGCCGCGCCCCCATCACTCCCCCGTCTTTCCCGCTGCAGCTCACTGCAGACCGGGGAACTCGGCTTCACGCGCTGCCAGCCCGGCAGACACGAGTGCAGCGCAGGCAGCGGGGCTGTAGCCTTAGGCCTCGTTCAGGGTGCCAGCTGCAGGACTCAGAGGGAGGGCATGAGGGAGGCAGTGCTGCAGTTTGCTGGGCGATCTGTGTTTATCCCCCAGCAGACTTTTCAGCGTTGGGGAGGGGGCGGGGTTACACACAGCAGGGTAAGTATCCAAGTTGCAGTCATGAAATCATTCTGAAGAATGATTTCATTGACTGCCTAGGTCCCTGTGACGCTGCTGCAGCTCCAAAAAACGAAATTTTCGTTTATTGAAACTGTAGTCAGCTTCAACTCCTGGCTTCGGAGACAGGGCGGTTGCTACCCTGACAACCAGTATTCAAATTGAATACTTTGTTTCTCACGGCAGCACGCACGGCAGCACGCCCTCCCTCCGAAGCCAGCACCCTGAACGAGGCCTTAGAGGCAAGCAACACCCAACAAAATGTGAAGTACTCTTATGAATATTTTTGTTTAAGACAAAACAAGGAGACTCCATGTTGCCACTTTAGTTATGCCGTTTATGGTACAGGAAGTTCAAAGTATCAGATATTGATGTCATTTTATATAACTTTTAAAGCATCAATCCCTTCTAATATTAATATTTTTTAACTGCTTTAAAACCAGGGGGTCCATAAAAGCTGAACCAATTAATTATCAAATAATTGAATTTACCAATGCATCATTTAAAAGTCCAATTCTCTCCAACAATGGTATTTTGGGGGAGGGGGGTTAAACACAGAAAATCAAATCAAACGTCTAGAATATACATCAGATCAGACCTACGTACTCCTCATATATACTTTTCATCATGTTCATAGCAGTGTCTGTATTGAAACCAGCAGGTACATAATGCAGGCGTTGCTAAAGCTAGATGTGGGGTATCAAGCCCGATATGGCAGTAACTGCCATCAACTTCAATTTTGGGTGTCACCAGGTCAGACGCGATACCCCAGATTGTGGTTTACTGACTCCCGGCAATATTCTTCTGTTTAAAATGTTGTCCCTGAATTATATGTGACTGTAATTTGGAATATATATGCTCTCCAGCTTATTGGATCAGTTACATGTATATGTGCTGTAGCCATATAGGGAAATGTAGGAGGCTGACCCATTACAGTGATAATCTATCTAAAAAGTCATTCTTTTGGGTGCCACGATTTACAGAAGAAACATTGTTGCCCATCACAATACTGCCATTAGATACACGGGGTATCAGTACTACGTTCATTTGAGCTTTATTTTTTTTTGCGCATCTTAACGTCAATCTATCAAGGTCTTCTCCCCAATTTTTAACCCATGTACGTCCCTTTGGGATCTGGGGAGTATCAAAAAGGGAATATAGGGAGGAGTTACTACGTGCATAGGTTATATATAATGAGATGCATCAAATGTGTGAGTCCCTTCTGTTCCCTTCAATATGCAATAAACTAATTCTGCTAGTGTCAAGGTAACTTTCTGTCTTCTAACAATTTGGACAGAAGGTAGAGACTGGTTCTTACAACTGACGTAACCAAAAACTGGTGAAATGCATCAAAAGACACTTTTTTTTTTACGTTGAAACATATACCCAGTTACTCCTGGAAATAATGAATAAATGTGTTCTTTTCATTAGTATAACTGATTCTTACCCTCCCATTGAAACACCTGCTGCCATGAGGGGAGCGTCCGTGTACGTATTGTGCACATGTTCAATGACTGTCTCCAAATCCTCTGTGTTTGCAGCACAATAAGTCCTTGGTGTCTACAGGAAGAAGTCATAACAATAAAAACAAGGAAACAAACAAGGAAACGCTTTACAATCGAGGAGTGGAGGCCATGGAAGATTAAAGAGGTACACGTAATACCACAGGGATAATATAACACATCAAATTACATGTTTTCAGAATACATACATTTATATTTCATTTGATCTACTCGCAGGGAACATTCACAATGTCCTCAAGGTGAGTGAAACAATGTGGTATCACCCTTATGTAAGTTACCCAATGACATGATCACTTAACTCCGGAGGGGAGCCACCAACTCTCTGTTTACTGTCCCCGGGTTTAACAAATACGTTATTAATGTCTCTTTCATACCAGGCCCTGGAATAGTATACTTGCTTTTCTCAAGGCCCTTGGCAACTAGCGAACATGTACGACTGCCACTGTGTCCTATTCTAGCCTTGGTGAGTTACTAATGATGTTCAGTGCATTATGCAGTCCATTTGGATAACAGAGAAAACATGAAGCATAGAGCGCACTAACAATGTGGAAAAAATATGTGAACTGTGATTATAATAAACGTCTCCAGTGAATCAAATTGGTAACAGTATAAGTAACAATGGTGATGATAATTGATATGAATTATATGGAAAAATATAGAGTGAATGAACTCAAGCCCCAAGTGTAATATGGAATGAAATGACTTTCCTTTGGGGAACACAGTAGGGTCTGCTGCTATGGTAGGTTGAATGACAGAGCATTCAAATCTATAAAGAAAAAAGAGACAAGCACAGACCTCTGATGGTGTAGTATGTCAAAGTAAAATGTATATATAAAGGTAAAAGATGCACGTTCAGCAACAAAAATCTTTAAAACATTGGTTAAAAACCGTGTTATCCACGATGATGCCAGGGTTCGCCGCTCCATGGTCCAATTGCATCAGGTGATCTGTAGAAAACCGGGGCGTCCGTCGTATCTGGGGGGTGGGGGGCGTCCTCTCTCATCGTGCAGATGTCGCTCCGTAAGGTTAGTCCCCCCTGCGGGAGTTGTTCCCAAGTTTCTCTGACGTCTCACAAATTACGTCAGCACTTCCGAATCAGTAGAAGATTGACGGGAATGCAAGGTGAAGGAGACAGTGCCAGTCCACTCCCCTGATGAAGTGACCGTGTGAGTCACGAAACGCGTAGGATTTTGGACATTGCTGGTGATGCTGGAGACCCTTTTACTGGACTGGCACTGTTTCCTTCACCTTGCGTTTCCGTCATTCTTCACATATACTGATTCGGGAAGCTCTCGTGTCATTTGTGAGACGTCACTGGAGGTGCGCCGATTCCTCTGAGCTTCCCTCTATTTGAGTGGAAAGACCCGGTGCTCGGCGTGTGAGTATTCAGATGCCTGGAGTCAGAGAAACTTGAGAACAACTCCCGCAGGGGGGACTAACCTTACGGAGCGACATCTGCATGATGAGAGGACGGCTCCCCCTGATAAGACGGGCGCCCCAGTTTTCTACAGATCACCTGATGCAATTGGACCGTGGAGCGGCGAACCCTGGCATCATCGTGGATAACACGGTTTTTTAACCAATGCGTTAAAGATTTTTGTTGCTGTACGTGCATCTTTTACCTTTATATATACATTTTACTTTTACATTCTACACCATGAAACGCTTGTTTCTCTTTTCTCTAGTCGATTTGGATGTTGAATATCAACACATACTTACAAATGAAATACTAATCTAATTATCAATATATATTTCCTGGTAATATATTTGTAAATCACTACATATTTTCTTCTGATAATGAGTGTGAAAATGGCAAAAAAAATATATGTATAACTCTATAGTCTCTAGAAAAACAATGGAAAACAAAACGTGGAAATATTCACCACTTTAATAATAAAATACACATTTTATCAGCAAAATAACCAAACTATCACAAAGAGTTCGCACACCATTTTTTTTCTTGTTGTTTTTTCATTTTTGGTTTATTGAAAGCCAAAACGTTTCCAAATTGAGCAAATCGTCAAAATAATCTAAAAATTAGGAATCTTTCTGAAATAAATTGATTTGACTGATTGTTACCAAACTTTTACATTTCTATGACTTCACCAAAGAGCCCCTTCACATAAATCCCCAACATGGGCTACATTTCAGAATATGTGCCTTGGTTAAGACTACATCTATACTTTGAATTAAACAAATCCAAATTTAACGTGCTTAACACCTTGGAACACCATGAAATGAAACACTAATCAGGAGCTTAACATACCAATATATCTCATGCTAATTACACACACATACACAGTATATGTGCTCACTCTGCAGATGTATTCAGTTAATGGACTTGAGTGCATTAATAAGTACGTTGTACAGCTTGCCGCATAACTGCATTGTGAGTACACAGAACTCATTGTTCACATGGGCCGTCCTTCAAGTTTAAATGGATACAGAACGCACTGGCAGATTTAGGGCCATTTTCCAATGTTAAGGAAACCTCCCACTTGCTTGTGTGTCCTGTCATGTAAGGGCAAGCTTGCCGGAGCAGTATGCCCACGCCTGCTTGTGCTGTATGACTCACACACAGTAATTGGAAGTGGGAGCAGGTTTGTGACCAGCAGGTCTGTCCTTGAGAACCAACGTGGCAAGAAGATGTATACGTGTAATTGTCGAGTTCTGCACTTCCCACGTGCAGACTTTAAAGGTGCAGTTCTACCAAGGCTGCCAAAAAACAATGTTCTGTAAACCATTTAACAATATAATTTGGTTTTCTTAACGATGCTGAAAGCACATATATGACTCATTTTCGTCCTCAGAAATTAATAAGAAATTACATTTCTAAGGGGCCTTTGAATGGGGGAGGTGTTTGTCAATCAATTGCTTTTTTTTTACCGTGATCCACCGTGTCCTTCTCAGAGAGCCAAAAAGGATGAGGGAAAAGGGGCTTTGGCTGTGCAAACTCTTGTTGAACACACACTGACAGTCACAAAAGGAAAGAAGCCAGAATAAATGAACCCTACCAAGTCTCAGCTGACTATTCATACAAACTAAAAATTGCATAAATTACCCAGATGTAACCCCTTAAACATGCCACTGCCACGGTGAACCTGGTAAAAACTGTAATCTGCTATAAGGTATGCATTGGAGGGTTACTGGTAGTTGGAAGGCATTGGGTAGATATAAAGTGGTTGGCTTCTGTTGCTGCCCGCCCCCCTCTTCTTATTTTTTTTATTTTATTTCCCAAAAACGGAGAGGGAGTGGAGCTGGAAGGTCTCTATTGAGTCTTATTGTATATATTCCCTTTGGCAAGGTAAGTTAAAAATATAAGAGAAATGTGGAAGCCAAGAAGGCCAAGATACAGCTGGTTGATCTATAATTATAGAGGTTATGTTAATGTAACCTTTATTCTGCACTTTTCATTTTTAAGTGCCATCCATTACTTGGTGATAATATTTAGCAGTGAAGTGTTAAAAGTGTGAATTCCTGTCAACACCTGCCTTATATTATGTTACAAATATAGGTGACAGGCAGCACTAAATTTGGGATAAATTAAAAAAATTGTGATAACCACATGAAAAATAACCGGTGCAACGGGAACAAGGACGAACCCTAATCCCTCCACATAAACATAATACAAGAAGGGAAGTTCCCAGCACTCGTAGATGAAACAAATAATGATAATGGGGATAAGCCAAATCAGTTATATGGTGGAAAGAAAATATACATAACATCAATACATAGAACCACAATAAGAATGTATGTGCTATGTGCTTTGTGCTTGTAAGGTATACTGTTGTATCAAGAACCAACAAAGTCTAGAACGCAACACATGGGGAGGGAGAAACACAGGGGAGGGGAAGGAAGGGGAAAGGGATAAGACAAGGGAAACAAAGGGGATGTAGGGGAATAAGGGGGGCAACGTTTTGGGGGTGAACCCCTTCGTCAAGCCCGTTCCCAAAGATCTGGACGACCCAAGGTACTTCAATTACCCCTGTGAAGAAAAACTCCCTAAAACAAAATCAATAAATGTAGAGCTAGATGGAGTAGCCCCTTCTCCCCCGGCCCCGCTCAGACAGGCTGCTACGCGCCTTGCGCGCGCACGCTCGGCACTCTTGTAGGTTTGACAATAAGAGTTGTCAAACTGGAAACGACACCCGGCGGCGAAGTACAGCGTTGACGCTGCTGCACTTGAAGGAGACAACTGAAGTTGCAATTTCAAGCAGCAGCCGCGTCACATGTATTTCGCCAGCCAATCACAAACACACACACTGTGTTTCTTTTTTTTTTTAATTTAATGGATGACGTAAGTCCCGCCTCCAAGTTGTGTCAGTCAGTCTGCTGGGGATGAGCACACATCGTCCAGCAGACAGAGGCGCGCAAACGCGGATGCACTGACGCAACATAGTGTAGTAGGCTGTCTGAGCTCAGCCTAAGCCTGGAAATAAATAAAGCCTATAACAGAAAGGAGCAACCCCTTAACACAATACACTGATGAGGAGCTGCAAATATTCAGACAGGGCAATGGGAGCCTAGCAGAGCAGTGTATCCCCAATGCAAAGTTCCACAAATAGCAATCTATTGAGGCAATAATGACTGGTTCCAAAAGTGGAAGTGGTCAAGTCAGCTCAACAGAGCAGTCTGGCAACAACAGAGCACCCCAAGTAAATAGTGCAATTGCTGTAGCACCAATAGCAGAGAGTGTTTCTCAGCAGAGAGTTTTACACAGCAAGTAATGCAACAAGATCAAGCAAAAAGAGTTACGCCCTATGCAGGGAATCTGTCCCTGATGGGCCACTGCTGACTGTGGGCCTCTTAGTGTGGTGGCATGCAGAAAAGTAAGATAAATATGAGAATTTGATTATCCACCTCTTTGCTGCAGCTCACTTTTAACCAAAAAGGTGATGACCCCAGCAGTAGTAAAGCAATGTGTTACAGACTCCACTGCAGGCCGTCCCCAGGCGGTAAGCAGGTAAGGCACCGCCTGGGGGCCGCAGATCTCAGGGGGCGGCAAGAGGGAGAGAGTAGCAGCACATACACTTTTCTGTTTTGTAATTTATTTTTACATGTAGATATGAAGCAGGGCGTATCCGGAGCTGAACCCCGTTAATTTAAGCTCCAGGGATCCCCTGCTTCCTGAGATATTTACCTCCTATGGGGGAGCCGGTATGTCAACTCAGGTTTAAAGCCCCTATTCACATGGGCCAATAGGAAGCCGCCTATGACGTCACGGATTCCTATTGGCCCATGTGATGGGACATCTAAACCGAAGCAGGAGATATCAGCATCCCTTAAGAAGGTATATATCTCAGGAACCTGGAATTAATGGTGTTCAGCTCCCGAGACCCCCTGCTTCCTCCCTAGAGGAATCTAACTTTTAATCAATATATATTAATACATTGTTAGGTTTGGGAACAGGGTTAACTGGTGTGACTGATAATATATATATATCATACATTTAGGAACATGACATTTAGAGATATGCATATACATTTTAGTGTGTGTCTTTAGATTTCACATTCCTAAAGGTATTAATATATACTGTATATTGATCAAAGGTGATATTTTAATCCAAGGACATTGTTCTACAGAGTGCATTAAAAAAGGATACATTTTTCTTTAAACAAAGTTTACAAAACTGAAATTATCTGCACCAGATTGAAAGAAATCCTGTTGAAAGCACTACTGAAAGAAGTGCCCTAAACTGTTTCCAAAAGAAATCTACTTATCTTATGACCGACCAGTTTTAAGTGGCAATTGCCGCCAAAGGCAAAACATTTTTCTTGACCTTTTTACCAGTTCTCTGGCAATTCCACATTACGTAATCGCTCGTGGAGTGATCACGTGACACGATCAGACCACAGATACAGGAAACGCAAGCGGAGGGAACTGATATGCCACTAAAAAAAAACCGGAACGGTCATTTTGCAATCTCTGGAGTAATCTTCCCTGAGTTGCAAATTGGGGAAATAGGTACGTCATGTTCTGTGCTACCCATACAGTATTTGTTGTTATACTGTTCAACAGGTTTTTTGTGCCTAAATATAATACATTTAATATTATTTAAAAAAAAGACCCCAAAAATGGCAAAGAGGGATTTTTATTGCAGAGCGGTTTCACTTTTGTCAGTTTTTGCATGCCATTTCCCAGAATCCCTAGCTGCAATGGAAACGTTGCATGCTAAGAGATAATGGGGGAAAAACAGGGCTGCAGACCTGTCTGAGACACGTGAATGTGCTCACAAGTGATATTTTTATTTGCTTTCAGTTGGAGCTTACAATCCAAATGTCTGTGACATTTCCAAAAATGGCCCTGTTAAAAAAACTCACCCTGGATACAGTACGTAGAAGAGGTTTTACTGCCAGCTGCTCCCGTTTCTCTTTCAAAACCTTGTGTATTGAAAATGCCGTCATGCAAATGGCTGGTGTAGTTTGAATACTAAACTGATTTGAATAGACTACAGTGCATTGATAAAGAAGACAGGCTCAGCAGTACTTTTTTTTTTTTTTTTAAAGTGGATGTATTTGGACTACAAACAAACATACAGACTGGATTTATGTGCTACAAAATCAGTGCAACCCCCCCCCCCCCCCAAAAAAAACTCAGAATTATTAATGTAGATTCATTATAAATTGTGGTACATTATATAGGACCATTGTTAGGGTTGTACATAGATGAAATGATAGTTTTCTTTAAGTGTACTGTGACAGCACTTCATGAAATGGCATTCATATTCAATACGCGATTGGCCGAAAACTCCCATTCAAGTCAACGGATTTACGACGGGATGCTGAATACTACATGTTATGCACAATCCTTGGCTTCCATTCTGTTAAGTAATGTGGGAATCGTTCAAGAGTAACAGGAACGTTCTGACATTGATAAACACAAACCATTTAAAATGCCATCTAAACCAATTTGCAGGATTATGTTTTCTCGCACTGAAGTGCAGAAGTTCCCTTCAACTGCCGCAAATTAGCAAATATGCAGTGCTGAATAGATTGGCAAACAGCTGACATGGGAGTGGCCAACTACAGTCCTCACGGGCCACCAACAGGGCAGGATTTCAGGATATCACTGCTTCAGCACAGGTGGCACAATCAGTGGCTCAGCCATGACTGAGCATAGCGGCGGATTTGAAAATACGCCGCCCTGAGGCACTTAGCTTTGGCGGCCGCCTCCTTGCTGCCACCCCCTCCTCCTTCTAAACCACGTCACCGGCACGGCGGTTTAGAAGGAGATGGCGGACGGCAGGTAAGGAGGCGGCTGCAACAGCTAAGTGACTTCCCATCAGGCCCGATTGGTCCGAGAACGCGGTAAAAGTATATGGGGGCGGACATTTTTGCGGCCCCAAAATTTTGCCACCCTAGGCCCGGAACCTAATGGGAATCCACCATAGACTGAGCCACCTGTGCTGAAGCAGGGATATCCTGAAAACCTGACCTGTCGCTGGTCTTGAGGACTGGAGTTGGCCCTCCCTGAACTGACATATCTGTTGTAACTTTGATTTCCTGTCAAAGGTTTTTTTACCGTGATATTCAGGGTATTGATGTTGCTGATGGTTATGGCACTGGACATGCATAGCAGTAAATGTGTTATTACTATTAAGCCTTACCAAAAGCTCCTCGCCAGCCACACCCCGATTGTTAAACACGACACACCTAAAACAAGACAAAAAATAGTTTGAACACATCAACTGCAGATTGCGGATCATTTGAAAAACATGTGCATAGGCTCAGTGCCTGCTATGTCTGTGTATAGTGGGCCTGCTATGTCTGTGTATAGTGGGCCTGCTATGTCTGTGTATAGTGGGCCTGCTATGTCTGTGTATAGTGGGCTCCACAGGTTTGAAACAACATTGACTTCCCAAATAGATCTAATCCAGGATATTCCTCCTGATACACATACACCCATATTAACTAGCCAATGCAATGACACCCATATTAACTAGCCAATGCAATGACATAAGACGCCTTACAGCGGCTTCACAAACGCCTCTCAATTTAACCCCGTACTATATATACCTTCTGGCACTGAAGGGGTTATACCTTTACAATGGCTTTTTACAAAGCACTCAATGGATTAACAAATATTACAGCAATAAAACCCTCAAGCAAGTGGATGAGTGCCACCTTAACTCAACAAAATTACTTTTAGGGAAGGGAACTTTGTGGCCACATTTAGCAAGAAATTCTTAAGACACCATAGTACATTTTACAGTGTTACATCTTACAGTTCAGCGCCATTGGGAAATAAGGCCCAGTATATATACTGTACAGAGGCACAAGAACCAAAGTGGGTTCTCCATAGGGTTTGTTTCCTAAAATCTCTTAAATGAAAATTGTGCAAGGAACAAAATCAGATTTAATCAAGAGAAAAACATATTTCACATTTTCATAATGAGTAACATGACATTTCCAAATGATATTCTTTGGATTATTTTTCTCGTGTCAAAATCAGAATACACAAATCAGACAAGTCTAAGTATTTTTTTCAATATTTTATTAACCTTTTAATCTCTCCATAGTGGCCCAATACCCCGGTGTGCATTTACAATCTTCTTTTGCAATAAGACTGTTTTGTAAACTTTTGTGAGTACAGGCGGACTGTTGATCTATAAACTCATATACTGTATTTCTTCTTCAAGTATATCTGTGAGGTCACCAAAGCTCTGTATGATATAATTTAATCTATGAAGAACACTAATGTTGCTCGCCTAAAAGATATCACAATCGACAGCGAATATGCATTTCTTCAGGACCAATCCGGCAACTAGAAACTAAAAAAAAAACGAAGTGTTTTTAATCCCATCATTCGGAAGCTTGTTCAGATACTGTAACAAGAACTGGCATGATGTGCCTATTTGTATCGGGTTGCCCTATTCTTGGATGTATGCACCCAGGTCTGAGAAGAGAATTTTGCTTAAAATTAGTAATTTGCTCCTGTTATTGGCCTGACTAATTTCTGCTCAAGGAACACTTGCCAGAGAAAGCAGTACGCACTGATAACAATTCAAATAAATAAAAAAAATGTCATCAGATCCCCTCTTAGACGCCTATTTTCTCATATTAACAAGCTTAATTTGGATAGCCTTTCAAGTCAGACCTTCCTTCCTCTTTATTAATTTGGTGCCTCTTCTCTGCAGGACGTACAGTATACAGGGGCCAAAGGATTCCGTCTTCTAGTCTAGTCCCCGCTTTATGCATGATAATCTATTAGCCTTTGCGGCTACTGCCTGACATTGACTTGATCTTCGCACACAGGGTATCAGTTGGGGAGGTTAAGTTTTCCTCCCCCCTATGGACAGATCATAGGGTAAACCAGGCTCAGATTGGAGGCGCCCCACCACCCGTTAAACGAAGTGGTGGGCCAGAGGCAGCTTCGGTACAACCTAGGAGGTTGCTTGAGGCCATTAGGTTAAGGGCTGCCCTTGGGGCTCATTTGTCCTCATTTGCGCTGGACCACAACATCTCTGTCTGCATCTAGAGGTGCCAGTTGGCTCTCTGTGCCTCCACGGACGAAGTGGCCCCTCTTCGAAAAATGCCTGCTCGCTGATCCATAAGAACACAGTGGTAATCTCACGACCTCCGGGACTTGTGGCAGGTTCTACAAAAGATAGAGCGCCAGTGGTTGGGAACCCACCAGGATGCTGACTGGACAGCCTTTAAGGTATGTCAATAGAGGTATAAGCGTGCAGTCTTCAGGGCGAAGAAAGCCTGCATCGCCCGGAGGATAGACTCAGCGAGGAATCGTCCAGCGTGACTTTTCAGGATGGTGAGCAGCCTGGTTTAGCCAGACTACTCCTCCATCGTGGTTTGTCCAACTGAGAAGCAAGGTGGTGAATTTCCTCTATTTTTTTATGATAAGATCGCATCCATGCTGCTATTCCTCCTCCGATGGACCCCATGGTCTGCCACACCCCACAGGCAAAGCTAGTCTTGGAAGAGTTCAGCATCATCTCAATCCCAGATTTACTCTCAATCATGGCTGGGATGAACTAGACCACTTGTGACATGGATCCCTGGATCCCTGTCATGGCTCCTGAAAGAGACCATTGACGCAGTTGCTCTGTGGTTGCTGGAGATCATCAATAGATTCCTCACTGTGGGGGAGGTGCCATTTGGCCTTGAAAAAGGCGCTGGTCCGTCCCCTGTTGAAGAAGTAGTTCTAGATGTTGTTGTTCTCTCTAACTGTCACCCAATCTCCAACCTTCCCATGGTAGGGAAGGTGTTGGAGAGGGTTGTTTTCACCCAGCTGGAAGATTGTTTGGAAAGGACCGGATTCTTCAACCCCACAGAGTCTGTCTTTAGAGCCGGTCATGGAATGGAGTCGGCCCTGGTGTGTGTGGCGGATGACTTATTGATGGCCATGGACAATGGCTGTATTTCTGCCCTTATCATATTAGACCTCTCAGCGGCCTCCGACACAATTGATGATGGAGTGCTGCTGCACCACCTGAGGGACTTAGCAGGTATCGGTTTGATCGAATTAGTATGGGTTGCCACATTCCTGCAGTGACGGACCCAGCAGGTGGCTATGGGGTCCGATATATCACTGGTGGAACCTGTACTCTTCGGGTTCCCTCACGGATCGGTGCTGTCACCACTACTGTTAAACATGTATTTAAGACCACTGGGTAATATCATCCGGAAGCATGCTTGGAAGTGCCACCAGTATGCTGATGACACCCAGATCTATGTTTCTTTCCAGGGCTGCCCATGGACGGTTGTTGCCACACTGACGGCTTGTCTGTACAGGGTGGCAACATGGATAGAGATGAATTGGCTGAAGCTTAATCCTGACAAAACTGAACTAATGATTATGGGTTCGGCAAGATGCGTGAGTATGGGACAGGGGGTTTGCGAGTTCCCCATAATCAATGGTGTACAGCCGTTGCCCATGTTCCAGGTTTGTAACCTCGGCATCATCTTTGACCAGAATCTCAACATGCGAGCACAAATGGCTTCAGTAGTTAAGTCTGATTGAAGTCTTTTTTTTTTATCTGAGGCTGCTTCGGAGCTTGTATCCACTCCTGTCATCTATGGACCTTGAGTCACTGGTTCATTCCTTTGTGTCTATGCGGTTGGACTACGGGAACGCCTTATATGCAGGACTACCGGTGTGCCTTATGCGGAGGCTCCAGTTTGTGCAGAACGCTGCAGCTCGGATGCAGAGATGTATTTCTCGCTTTGAGCTTATTACTTCCATCTTACGTAATCTGCACTGGCTTCCAGTGATCTTCCGAGTTTGATTCAAGTTAGCCGTACTGGCCTTTAAAACCGTGAAAGGTCAAGGGCCTGCCTATCTGCACTCTCGTTTTAAGCCATGGAGGGATACTGACTATGATCTCAGGTCGTCAGGGGGGGTCCGCCTTTTTATGCCAAGCGTACTGCATGCTGGGTGGGCGGACCTTCTTGTGTGCAGCTTCAGAGGTCTGGAACTCGCTACCGCCAGAGCTCAGGTGTATATCTACTTTACCTCTGTTTCGGGCTCGGTGTAAGACTTACTTCTTCTTTCTGGCTTTTCCTGTCTACAGTTAAACAAATGTAAATGATTTACAATTGTTTTGTTAAGGTATTGTGATGCCCCCTTAAGTGGAGGCTTGTTTTCACTCAAAAAATAAATGATGATGATGATGATGAACTATTTCTAAACCTGCTGTCTGCAAGCACTCTTCATCAAGGATTCTCCTAATTTTGTACCAATTAGTTTGTATGTAAAATGAATATTATTGCTTTCCAAATGTCATACCTTACATTGATCTGTAGTAAACCTCGTCTGCTATTTACCTGCCCCAACAAGCCAGTTTATCCAAGTCCTGCTCTGATCTTACTACCTTACATAATTTCGTACTGTCAAAGATAGCGAATTTTGGTCTCTTTATCAACCTCAAGGTCATTAATAAACAAGTTGAAAAAGGTTAGCCCCAGTACCGATTCTTGATGTACTCCACTTACAACTTGAACCCAACCTGAGAAAGTTCCATTTATGACAACCCTCTGTTGTGTATCCTTCAACCAGTTTTCAATCCAGGTGCAAATATATTTAGAACACACAGAAACACCTTGCTCACCATACAGAAGAGGTTAATTCAGACGGTGCAAAGGGAAAATAATATGCAAAAACACAAGCAAGTGGCCAAGAGAGGTCACTAAAAGTCCCTACAAATTGCACTCATTTCATGGTATGATGTATTTCATAAAGTACCAGTTTAATAACTAGTACCAATAGTATGAGAGTATATACACAGACCAACTGGGAAATGTCCACAAAATCTAAACTATAGCATGACAAACAAATACATCAATTTTAATACATAATAAAATCTGACGAAATGCATAAAATTACAACTAAATTACAAAAACTAAAAAGATCCCCTAGTGGGCGAGACTGGAACAGTAAGGTGAATATAGGGGTTAATATGAACCTATACTGATACCCCCATAGAGTATGTATATGGAGATAAGGTCCAAAATATATTAACACGGCTATATAGCCTCACCATATCATCATGCAAAGTAGCAGCTACAAGGGGAAATCCCACACTATTAGAGACTAAGCATACCAGAGGAAGACATTGCTATGTCACAGCTTAAATAGTTAATGCTGTTATCATAGTTGGTACAGTGAATAGGGTATATAGTAAATTCAATGTACACCAGATGTCATTAGTAACCAGGTATAGATCTATAAGCAAGTGTATAAGGGATAAATAACCTGCAATGAAAGCAGGAAGTATACATTGCTACATATTAGCAACAAGCCATTCCGGCTCTGAATGCTACTGTATTGGAGAGTATGTCCCTCCCCTATACAGCTTAATGTGCAACCAGTGGTTGCAGCTAGGACCAATGGGTTTTGCTCTTATAGTATTTAATCCCCACTCACTAACTAGGCAGGACAACTCCTCCCCCTGTGAAGAAGCGCGTGGATCGCGCGCAACGATCGTCGGCGTACAGTGACGTCATTAAGTTGACGGTCACGTGGGTTGCGACGGAGCGTGCACGCAGTTCCTACTATTGGGAGACACCTAGGAACGTTGTACACATAGCTGTACACACAGGGCATCTACTATATTGCCGCCCTTGAAGCATCAACTATCAGGTTGTATACTTCCTGCTTTCATTGCAGGTTATTTATCCCTTATACACCTGCTACTAGATCTATACCTGGTTACTAATGACATCTGGTGTACATTGAATTTACTATATACCCTATTCACTGTACCAACTATGATAACAGCATTAACTATTTAAGCTGTGACATAGCAATGTCTTCCTCTGGTATGCTTAGTCTCTAATAGTGTGGGATTTCCCCTTGTAGCTGCTACTTTGCATGATGGTATGGTAAGGCTATATAGCCATGTTAATATACTTTGGACCTTATCTCCATATACATACTCTATGTGGGTATCAGTATAGGGTCATATCAACCCCTATATTCACCTTACTGTTCCAGTCTCGCCCACTAGGGGATCTTTTTAGTTTTTGTAATTTAGTTGTACTTTTATGCATTTTGTCAGATTTTATTATGTATTAAAATTGATGTATTTGTTTGTCATGCTATAGTTTAGATTTTGTGGACATTTCCCAGTTGGTCTGTGTATATACTCTCATACTATTGGTACTAGTTATTAAACTGGTACTTTATGAAATACATCATACCAGGGAATGAGTGCAATTTGTAGGGACTTTTAGTGACCTCTCTTGGCCACTTGCTTGTGTTTTTGCAAATATATTTACCCAAACCCATTTCCTTCCTGTTGTGTGGCACAGAATTAAAAGCCGTTGCAAAATCTAAATAGACCACATCAACTGCATTGCCTTGGTCTAAATTTCTACTTACTTCCTAATAACAATATAAGCTATTAGCACATTGACAGGTCTCATACAGGTCTGCATCCCTGCTTTCCCCCATTATTTCTCTGCGTACAGTGCTTCCACTGCAGCTAGGGATTCTGGGAAATGACATGCAAATGAGTGCACAGAGCACCCAGTACCTACTCAAAGAAACAAATAAGGTTATGCAAAGTACTGTGCTGTACACTACCTGTATCCAAGAGCTTCACTATGTTTGATCATATGGAGGATATACGATTCCCGGCTTGTTCCCGTGAGACCAGGCAGTAAAAGGATAGTAGGTCTGATGCTGGCGTCAGGGTAAAGTATATTATCATCATTGTTAAACCAATCCAGTGAAATCTGCCCTCCATCTGCTGTTTTAATAAGCTCGCTGTAAGACACAATGGAAAGAATATATAGTGCTTTAATTGGTTTACCGGCAACAACCTGTTATGATTATATCCACAGTAACTGTATTAGGATTAACCCACCTAAAATTGAATTCACTGGCCGTGAATCACCATACTATATACTTAATACCTGTACTTTTGAAGCAGAAAACCCGCCTGGGAACCTTTATACTTTTAACTTATCTGAACTGGTGAGTCCCCCAGAGCTGTTCCGTGATCCCGTAGCGGCCAGGAACCCCCAAATCCTGAGAAGTGTGGGATAGGTTGGTGCTGGTTTTGACAAAAAAAAATGGCAGACATGGCCACTGGGTCACCAATGGAAAGCTGCAACGTCAGAGACGTTCCCCCGATGATGTTGCAGCTTTTCTGTTGGCTTAACCCTGGACCTATTTTCTATCTTCCCGTTTGCTCTGTGGACCCCCAGACTCGTAGCTTCTGAACTGAGGGGGTGTCCGGACTTCTGGGGAACTGGTCAGCTCCATGGGATCTCCTGTTCAAATAAGATTTGTTTTTTTATTATAACTGCAGGCAGTATTGCTCCATTTAATGGTGCAATCCCACATCGCCGGCCAGATGAATGTCTTAGGGGCCTCTGAATGGGGAAGTGTTTGAGAGTCAAGTGTTGTCTTTACCCTTCTCCCACCCTGTCCTTATCAGAGATCAAGGTAAGCGGAGGTGGGGAGGGGGGACTTTGGCTGTATAAGCCCTTAGGCCCGTAATACAGTGTGTGCGCACGCGCGTGCACGTGATGCACGCTTTTTGTGTGTATGCTGTGAGCGACAGTCTTGGAAGGTACTGTGTGTTTGTGTGTGTGTCACTGGGTAACTATGTGAGTATATGTGTGTATATGTATATATATGTATATGTACTTGCATATTATTTTACTTTATTAAACCTTTCTAAACACCACACACATACACACATACACACATACACACACATATTAACAGCGGCGGTAGCGGCGCAAAACTTTATTTTTCCAATCTTCCCCCGTCGGCCGGTTCCACGCTCACTACCGTGCGCGCACACGGCCCTATTGTAGAAAGGCTGACTAACCACAGCTGACTATAACTGCCGCGCGCGCGCGCACAGCGGAGCAAGCGCACACACTATAGAACAGCCCTTACTGATCACACAGTGACATTGCACAAAAGGGCGCAGCCAGAGGAAAATCACACCCCTCCCAACCCTAACTTTAATAAATAAATTACAAATACTTACAGGTGTCAGATTTGGGTAAGAAATATGTATCAATCACCCAGATGAGACCCGTTATACAGGTCACTGGAATTATTTCCCTCCGGTCCTACAAGGGATCTCCCCTTTAACGTTGCACAGAATTACAATTGCTGAACTTTATTTAATAGCCCTGAAACATCTCACAGAAAACAAGGCACACTATATATTGTGGGTTAGTCACAGAAGGTACTCTGATTAGGGCATCAAGGTCCAATGTTTCAAATATCTAATCATTTCATAATTTATTACATGTATGTTCATGAATGTACGACCTGTGTCTGCCACAGATGTGTATTTAGTATTTCATTGTTCATAGTAAGTCACATTTTTTAACCCTTCTCGGTGAAGAGAGACCCACAATGTTTGTGGAATAGTTCCAAACATTGTACTGAATCCCTATTTACAAATGGCACAGGGTGTAATTAAGGATATACATCCTGTAACTGGCCCTATTTTCACTCATTTCTTATTATTTTTGCTTTACCTTTTTATTCACAAACTTCGGGTTTTTATTTAGGCCTTTTTCCTAGTGATAGTGTAGAGTCAACACTTACTGATGGGATTAGAGATGGGCAACACCATCATTAAAATGTTACAATAATGTAGCCTTTGTTCCCTCGGTTAACACAACATACAAAGTTGTACTGTACCTCAGAATGTCTGAGTTCCATCAGTGGTAATGTTGTGACAGAATACTGCAGCTTAACTCATCAACCCCAACCAAAGAGAACAATGAGGCCTGCTACATATACACACGGTATATGTAGCTTATAAACTTTACAAAGAGAAATGTACCATCAATTGATTGATATATCTGTATTTTCTGTTCAGGTTCTTGGCAGAACCCATTTGGTGGTGTCACTTATGACCCTGAAACATAAAAGTCCATTGAAGATCATCACTAATCGCTCTGCTTCTTCTGGAAGCTTCTAACCATATTTAAAGAGTCTGAACCTGTCTCACAGAAGTAAAAAGAATCAGCTCTGCATATTAAATCCTGATATCCAATTAAAATAATATTTCCCAACAATATATTTTAAAGGGCAAGCATCTCTTGGTAACTAATAACACAAGAAAGTAACACGAGTTTTCTGTTTGTGAACACACACACAAACATGTTTGTTTTGAAGATTTCTTCATCTGGCACACTATTGTTTTTTTTACTCAAATACTGTGTGATAATCAACACCATGTGTGTGGCTGGCTGCTTTGTTAAATGCCCTATATCCTTGACATGTCCATGCTACAAATTATTGAACAACTATACAGTACTGTTTTTTCATAAATAATTCACGTGACAGTCCATCTACCAAATCATCAGCAAATCACCTATCCTATCGCATTTCTATCGTGTTATCTACCTGTGAGTCCTATAATCTAACCCTTTCTTTGCCAGGGAAGACTATATTACATTTCATGCTGTGACCTGCAAGCTTCTTCAGCACCCAGTTGGCTAAATCTTTTCAAAAGCATATTCTCACGTCACACCCTTCATTTACTAAATAGTCAACTACTTCTGCATTGTTGTCAGATCTATCCAAACTCCCCCCAGGGTGGGCCTGCAATGTGTTTCGGACCAATACATTTGAGATTCTTCCAAAACAAAAAGGGGTTCAAACAGATGGGAAATTGTAAGATAAATAAATGACTTTTTTTGTCAAAAAGAGAATACAACATATTAGGGTTATCAGAGGGGGGAAATAGACAAGGTGACATGTTGATCAAATGTACTCATTACTGCTATTTTAACAAGAGTGGCTTTATATTTTATGGTTAATATTTTAAGTAATACATTATTGATTGAAAACGAATTATTTCCAATGTCTTGTTACTGCTCAATCAGACATTTGACAGTCTAAAGGTTATTACTTAGTATTTATTATTCATGGATATGTGACTTTTCTGTGGACGAGTCTAGTTGCTCATATCTAGTTGAAATGTGCTGATAAGGTGGATGTTACATCTGTAAATTCAACTGCTCTTGGAAGAACATGAAGCAATGAAGAGTGTAGGTAGGAGATAGAATCTATTCTAGAGGGTCAGGTATTACCATTTCCTTGGTGAAAAAGGACAAATGATGGGCACAGCAAACTTTCTTGCAAAAAAAAAAGAAGAGACAATTTATAATGCCATAATCTGATTTATCGCCTGCTCGAAGGCAACCTTTTTCAAGCCCCTTAAGTGAACAAGTTTTTCTCAATTTTTGCTCACCATTTCCTAGGTTATATTCATTTAAGGACATTTCTGTGGGAGTGATTCTGTGACAAAAAGGCCTCAGATTGACAAAAGAAAAATACTGTAACATACAAAACGATCATTTCTATGGCTATATCTGGAGTAGTACGGCTAAATCTAAGGCTGTCACACATTTTAATGTGGTCTGTAACTGTTTCATACGCCCATAATACAAATTATCTTTAACTGTGCACGCAATGTCTTGTATATAATGTATACCCTGCTCATTATGTAACTATTTGTAAACATGTATTATTTGTCTTAACTCTGTGCCCAGGACATACTTGAAAACGAGAGGTAACTCTCAATGTATTACTTCCTGGTAAAATATTTTATAAATAAATAAATAATCTTTTTTTGCCCTCACATTGCACCAATTTTGTATATATTGTATGTGTATTTTGTATGTGTTTTGTCCAATTGTATGTACTTTAACCAATGTTGGTATGTAACTCTAAAGGCAGTAAGGTAAATAAGAGAATTAGGAACAATTAAAGAAGAAAGAGTAAAAATGTGTTGGTGAGTTACAAAGGAAGGATATGAAGGAAGTCTGGGAGTCTCCCCCATTTCAAGAAAAGATCCAAAGGGAAAAAAAAACCACAGGTCAATGATATTTAGGAAATAAGGTCATGTAACAAATTGAGTTAGTCAGTGCCCTTGCCTGTGTTATCCGCATTGTTATTAATATTATTATTATTATTGGCCATGTACTGAATAGTGACAGGCAGGGACACAGAGTAAATGTTCCCCAGGAGCTGGGACCCAGCAGGTACTCACTTGTTGTAATGCACTCGTGGTTTGACAGTGATGAAGGGTCTCAGCAGGGTCTGGGCTCTGCCCTCCCAGCACCACGGTGTGGGGTAGTAAGTGTCCGTCACAGCCGGGCAATGCTGCTTCAGGAAGCGACACAAAGCCCCCCCTCCGGCCACCAGCTGCGGCTTCTGTCACAGGAGAGACACATAATATGGGCAGAGACACATAGTGTGTGTGTATGGGGGCTGGGGCTAGGGGTGAGGCGGGGGGGGGGGGGGGGGGGGGAACTGCAGCCCCCACCCCCTTTTCTGGGTTTATACATTTTTACATTAAGGCCATGTATGTATGTTACTGATTTCGTATCTATAACACCCCCCCCCCCCCCTCTCCCCTCCAAAATAGTTCCTGTATTATTGTCCAGCGCTAAAGGCAATGCCACTGTGCCCAGAAATGCCAGATCTACCATTGACACTGGCACTGAGACTGCTTGGGGGTGAACACATGTCGCCTGCCAAACGGTCGGTGGTAGATTATTATTCTAGCTCCAAATGGGAATTAATAATACAATAAATCCCCGGCCTGAATCGGTCTGCTTCCCCCATTACTCCTCCTGAGTACCAGATCCGCCTCCCTCCCTCCCCGCGCACCCTCTCCCCTCATCCTCTCCTTACCTTGGCGATGACACTCAGGTAGTAGCAGGCGTACGCTGCACTGAAGCCCAGCACCAGGGACAAGCCCGCCCCGGAGCCGAACAGACCCACGCGCACCTGGCTCTCCAGGTACAGAGACAGCTCCCGGGTCAGCCCTTGCAGATTGATTATCTCCAGCATTTTAACCCGTGTGCTAGTCCGTGCTGCATGCAAAGCACAGCCGCTCCGTGCAATGGCCAAGCAGGCAGGCAGGCGGCGGCGGCAGCAGTACCAGCAGCAGCAGCAGTACCAGCAGCCTCAGCAGCAGCAGCAGCAGCAGGGATATAGATCAGCCGGTGCTGCACAGGGATGGGGAGACAGTGTTGCTCCTCCTCCAGCCAATCAAGTGCTTGGATGGCGTGGAACCCCGCCCCCGGGTGCCGTGCGCGCCAATCACAGCACGGTGCCTGGCCACTAAGGACAGGCCGAGAACCAATCCCAGCTCCCCTCAGACAAACCCCCGATGCAGCGCCGGGAGATGCCTCCCAGAGATGTCACATTCTGCCGGCGGCAGCACTGTGTGGCAGGTGTCCATGCATGCCAGGCCTGGCTTTTTGCTGAGGGTATCACTGTGTAGCAGGTGTGGCAGGTTTCCATGCATGCCAGGCCTGGCTTTTTGCTGAGGGTATCACTGTGTGGCAAGTGTGGCAGGTTTCCATGCATGCCAGGCCTGGCCTTTTGCTGAGGGTATCACTGTGTGGCAAGTGTGGCAGGTTTCCATGCATGCCAGGCCTGGCTTTTTGCTGAGGGTATCACTGTGTGGCAGGTGTGGCAGGTTTCCATGCATGCCAGGCCTGGCTTTTTGCTGAGGGTATCACTGTGTGGCAGGTGTGGCAGGTTTCCATGCATGCCAGGCCTGGCTTTTTGCTGAGGGTATCACTGTGTGGCAGGTGTGGCAGGTTTCCATGCATGCCAGGCCTGGCTTTTTGCTGAGGGTATCACTGTGTAGCAGGTGTGGCAGGTTTCCATGCATGCCAGGCCTGGCTTTTTGCTGAGGGTAGCACTGTGTGGCAGGTGTATAATTGTGTGGCAGGTTTCCATGCATGCCAGGCCTGGCTTTTTGCTGAGGGTATCACTGTGTGGCAGGTGTATCATTGTGTGGCAGGTTTCCATGCATGCCAGGCCTGGCTTTTTGCTGAGGGTATCACGGTGTGACAGGTGTGGCAGGTTTTCATGCATGCCAGGCCTGGCTTTTTGCTGAGGGTAGCACTGTGTGACAGTCACAACAAGGGCACAAATATGAAGGTAGAAAAAATAATGCAGCAGCATTGCAAAGTAAAGTAGATAGCCAAGAAAAGTCAATGTATTAGTCACATGACAAATGACCAACCTTTCGACCCCTCTCTCAGGGTCTTCCTCAGGGCTGCATGAATGTTTCAGCACAGTAGTACACTCGTGTATGATATGTGCGATACAAATATTAATAATAATACAATATACGTACTTTGTTATCTACTTTCCTACAGCAGATATATAAAAGGCATTCCTTGCAGGTTTTAGTGGGGAAGAGCTTTGCAGAGACATAGGGCCCTTGCAGATTTTGCTGAGAATTTCACATTATGACGGTTGTAATAGGGAAATTCATCCAATCTATACAGCTCTCGATAAACCAGACAAGGTGCTCAATGTTCCCATTATGCTCATTGTAGTAATGTTAGTTTGATAAACTAAATTCATTGTACACTGCCAGCACTATAGAACAAAATAAATATATATGTAATTAAGTAAAATTGTATAAAATGTAATTTCTAGAATCTGAGGCATTATAGATAGCGAAAAAGCCTTTGATTCTGGCTACACCTCAGCCGCAAAGCATTAATAAAACAAAATGTTGTGGAAGCGTACATTGACATTATAACGAACATTTATAAGAATGCAACATCAACCATTAGATTACATGAAGATTCAAGCAAGATAATGATCAGTAAGTGAGTGCAACAAGGAGACATAATGTCACAAAAGCTTCATACAGCAACACTTGAAGAATTGTTGAAGATATTGAATTGGGAAGAAAAAATAATAATTTCCACAGTGAATACTTGAGTCACCTTTGATAGACAGAGAAACTAGTTCGTTTTGCCACAAGACGAAATAACCATCATTGGAGGAAAAAAAAAGAAGGTCCTTCACTGGATTTTAAGGGATCTCAAAAGAACAAGAGGGCACCCAAAAGTAAGATGGGAGGATGAAATTAGAAAATGTGTTGGAGCAACGTGGAGAAGAGAGGCTTGCAACCAATATACCTCGAAGGCATTCATCCAGCAGTGGATCGACAACCGCTGAAGATGATATATATATATACCATACTTTATATAAGTTATAGTTGGTGAAAAAGGCGACAAAATACCTCCACCGTGTAGCATAGAGCAAATAAAAATATAACTTGTGAGCACATTCACATCTTAGGCTGGGGCCATGGTGCCTTTGCCCGCGCTGAGGCGTGCAGAGTCTGTGGGAAAGCGGGTGCTTTCCCTGGCCATGATGGACGGGCCGTGGGGGGAGGGGCGTTCCTAGGGGCATCACTGAGCTGGTTCACCCTCATTTATTATATATATACACACACACACACACACACACACACATATATATATGCATATAGTTGTCATTAACTAGGTACAAATCAAAATGAGGGTTATTTACTATGTTGTGCTAAGCTATAACACGGCACCTTATGGACCACTCAAGTGAATGGTTCATACGGTGCTTTATGGCTTAACGCTGCTTTTATGACCATGAATGGCATGTATGGTTTCTGTGTAATAACATATTGTTTTATTAAACATATTTCACCTGGTAAGATTCATTGGGCTATATGTCTTGGAGTATTTGATAATGATCAAGATGCTTGCAATTTAAGCATTGAAGGGCAACAACAAAATGTCATCACAGAATAATGATAATCCTTGTATTGTTTATGTAGCCTTGTATCACAACAGAACACTTCAACTGTGCCATTAAAGTAATGCCTTAAGAGGCAGTGTGATATGGTTTTTTTCAGCCATGCATCAGGCAATATAAATAGAACAAGTCAGAGTGTAGCTAGGTGACACACTTGTTATAATGGTTTGCACAAAATGTGTCATTCTCTGTCTTAGTGTTAGCAATGTCTGCCACTTCTAAGCACGTTTCTTTAATCCTTTCACTGAGAGGGGCCTGCAACACTTTGCAAAATGGTACATAAGAATTGCAACTTAAAAACGGACAGTATTATAACATTTGTACTGCAGAGGCAAAGGGTTACAAGATGGATGAATGAGGGGATCACAATCTGAGAACTAAATATGACCAACCCAAAGTAAGATAGCCCGACTGCAAATGTAATCCATTTATATATCTGAGTAAGCACCATCAGGAGGACGGATTAGTAGGGTACAAACACTGAGCTGTGTTCCAATGTACAATACATTTTGCACCGTATCATTTTATAAATGCAAAAACTGACTTGTAGATAAAGGGCCTCATGCAGAGAGCAGCGCTATTTACAATCTCGCCATTTTCCGGAGAAAATCGCGCAAAAAACAGCTGAAAATGGCGAGGTACGAAAAACGCGGCTTTTTTTTTTCTATTTCTGAATCTCGCCGCGCGGCTGGCGAGAACCTAAATCTCTCCAGTGTTGAAAACGGCCGTATTCAGAGAGGCGCGATCGCCATCTAGCGGCTGTTCGCGTCAAAAAAATGGCGCGATTTTCAACATTTTGCTTCTCCAACAAAAGTTGGCAAGAAAGCTGGAGCTCGGCGGCCGGTGGGGGAGAAAAAAAAAAAACGCGATTTTTTTACAACAAGTTTCAACAGCGCTCATATCACCAGTTGAAACTCTCCATATGCAGACAGGATTTTAAATGCTGTTTTATGACCTTTCTGCATATGGAGATTAAATCACGCCAAAAAAGGTACTATTTTTTACTTTCTCCAATTAATTCCACCGCTGCTCTCTGCATGAGGCCCAAAATGTCTTATCAGAATGGCGAGTTACAAATGTAAATCAAGAAAACCAAACTGTGCATAACTTTGTAATATGACGTGGAAATCTTTTCAGTCAAATGTCCTGTAAATTAGAAAAAAATGTAAATGGCACATTTCTGGCACATTTCATGAGCATTTAGCAGAGACCATAAGATGGTATCTGAAAGTGTGTACAAACCATAGTTTTAATAAAGCCTTAGGTCAGCACATAATGCATTACTGTGTAGTAATAATACGATAATGTACTTAAAGTAGCAGTTCCTCCAATTCCTCTTTTTTTTAACTCCATTATTATTATGTGTGGGAAGGATTTAAATTAACCATGAAGTACCGGTGCTGCATTTTCCGGTATGAATTTTGGGACTCACAGGTTCCTCACAGCTGATTATCGTTAACACGGATCAGCTTTGGGGATCCCCTACTGCCCACCCATGTAAAAGCTTTGGGGGTCCCCTACTGCCCATCCATGTAAAAAAAAGGGGGGCAGGGGAACCCACAGTGAAAATTGCTGCTTTAAGTAAATATTGATTATATATAAGGTTTTGAACTTGTAATAAAATGTTACTGACAACCTAAGATAGGGAACCTCTGAGTTAGTGTATTTTTTCTTTAGTATCGCATCTGAAGTTACTGCATTAGCCTCATAGTACATCAGATCTATCATGATGCCAATCCTGGTAATGGTCAAGATAACCACTTGTTCTAATGTGTTTCTATAGAGTACATAGTGCACTGAAAAAAATGTCACAGTAGTAAAGGCAAAATAAATCATCAGTTACTGTACATATCTGTCAGTCAAAGTACAATATGCTTAAGATAGACAAAGAAAGTCCAATGTCACAAAGAATATTGTTATTTGTGATTCATTTTTAAGCAGGGGAAGCTGGCCGGGACAACATGTCTGTTCTTAATTCCCTTGGACAAGTTATTTTAACTCCCTGCGCTTCAAGCAAAGAACAAACACTTCCTACAGTGTTTTCAACTGAATTTACGTCATTAGATTATGATAAAGAAGGAAATATTCACATTCCTATGAACAGACAGGAGTAGATTTGGAAGAGCGGCTAATTTGACAGCACAAATATGCATGGATAAGTGTGGGAGAGAGCCACAGATTGTGATTGTGTGGTTTTGTTATTCTGAGCAGAGCATTTTCACATGAAAGCTGCAACAAACTCCACTCACCTCCCCCCAAAACATTGATTTTTACATTATTTGACTTAAAGGGAGACTTAACTCTGTTCAGTTGCTCTTTACTTCTGTAGGCCCAGACATAACAAGGGAAATATTATACATTCTTGTTATGCAAGGGTGTTTGTTGTAATATCATTCTTATCAACTCGAGAGAACGGCAGCAAATAGTGGAAGCGGTTGTGCTCCTGGCCACCCTCCAATACACAAAATGGTAATAGAAAGATGCTGAATGTCAATTAAGAAAAGATGTGTCTATTTTAATGCTGCAATTAACTATTGAGTGATAGAAAGTGGCACAATAATATCTATGTATACAATATATGGTTAAATGTTGAGAGAAGCATGCCCTTTGGAATGATCTAGTTGTCCATCGTTTCTTCCACTTGTAGGCTCTTACGACAAACTGACTCTGTTTCTGCTCTTGAGGCTGTCATTTGGTTTAATAGTCTATGATTCTCATGTATGATGGTATCATATGACCTGGAGGTTTTGGAGTGGGTGTGGGACATTCTTCACACAATAACTATCAGGTCCTACCTACACCATGCTTACTTTCCTTTTTTTCCCTTCTATAGTGCTGAAATGTTCTCAGCTTTGAGGTACATGGTATCTGCTTCTTCCACCCTCTGTCATTTGGCTGTCATCTATCTCCCTTACACCATGCACTGTAATGCAACATGCACTTACAGGAAATGTAATGATATCAATGTTACAGCACAGTAGTGCGCTCTTTAGGGCCTGACTTCCTCTTTTATATTGCTTCTATTTCCTTGGTTAATCAATGTATGACATTTTGTACAGCACTGAATGCATGATAAGTGCGATTAGAATATTAATAATAATGCAGTTCTATCAAAGGCACTCTCTCCTTAACACACCATGGTCATGCACAAGGTAGCAGGATTGGGAGCAGCCAAAGAGCTTCCACAGAACATTTGCCATTTGACGCCATTTGGCTGATGTTTCTGTGGTCCGTTGGATTCTGAACTATCACCCATGATGAGCAACCCCCCTCTCCCCTCACTATTCCTCACCTTCCCTCCCCCTTTTTCTTTTTTAGATTGTAAGATCTTCAGGGCAGGGGCCTTCTCTTCCTGTTGTCTGATATTGTGTCAACTTACTTTTTTGTATTATTTTTCTATGTCATCTATGCCTTTCTCACATTGTACAGCGCTACGGAATATGTTGTCAACCATACAAATAAAAGATAATAAATAAATAAACTCCTTGTCCCATGTTCTCTAGTACTGGTTAGAGAATTAAGCTCAGATATTTACTAAACAGTACTTTTCCACAAGACTTCTGCTGGAAGACAGTTTATGGCCCAAGCCCACTTATTTGTGCTTCCCCACCCCCACCTGCCTATAACTGAACTACATCTATGTGCTTCCCCAGCATCCCTGCCACATAACCGATGCTTCCCTATGACCTTGAAACACCTTGGCGACTCCCTGCCCTATAACACCACTTTATGTTGAGCTTCAATGATTAGGGGCACTGCTAACAATCCCTTCAGAGCAGGGTATTACTTGGACAAAGAGTCCTCAACATCTGGGTCATTATTGACCATGGTCTTGGGCTATTTTTATTTAGGCACATTGTTATGTTCACAATGTGAATTGTCATTATTTACTGCATAGAGGGTCAATAAGTTTACCGCAGACTATAGAGAACAAAGGAACAGATTGGAAGAATGTATCTAAACATGTATGTAAAGTATTATGGTAAATATCCTTAAAATTCATGACAATGTCAGACGATTCAGGACCTCTGCACTAATGCACCTGAAACATGTTTGCAATTAGTGATTTTTTTTCTTTTGTTCGGTTTCTGTGCTTTATATCCCGAGAACGTACTTAGAAATAAGATTAGGTCCGGAAATAATTGGACACTGATACAAGTTTTGTTATTTCGGCTATGTACCAAAATATATTCAAGTTACAGTTAAATAATGAATATGGGCTTAAAGTGCAGTCTATCCGCTTTAATTTGAGGGTATTCACATCCAAAATGGATGAAGGGTTTAGGAATTACATCTCTTTAATATGTAGCGCCCTCTTTTTCAAGGGACCAAAAGTAATTGGACAATTGACTCAAAAGCTGTTTCATGGAGAGGTGTGGGCTATTCCTTCGTTATTTCATCATCAATTAAGCAGGTAACAGGTCTAGAGTTGATTCCAGGTGTAGCATTTGCACTTGGAAGCTGTTGCTGTGAACCCACAACATGCGGTCAAAGGAGCTCTCAATGCAAGTGAAACAGGGCATCCTTAGGCTGCAAAAAAAGAAAATCCATCAGAGAGATAGCAGGAACATTAGGAGGGGCCAAATCAACAGTTTGGTACATTCTGAGTGTAGCCCTGGTAAGAAATTTGGCTATATGTCTTTCCTCCTACAGGTGTAAGTCCTGCTAAAGGCAGGCTGCCAGTAGTTATCATGGGTTTCCCCCACTTCAAGCCCTGCCCTGAGTGGTGGAGGTAGGCCCCCTGACTCTGTGTCTAAGGCAGGAGACACAGGGGAGGGTTTTGCTGACATCATGATGGGCAGAGCTGTCTCAATTTAGTTGCCTGTTCCTGTCAGAGACAGTAGGAGTCGAGTTCTGTCCTGGGCTCAGAGACGAGTGTGTTCCTGGAGGGAGAGATGCATTACAGTTGGAGGAGCTCAGGCCAGACTGAGTAGAGTTGTTATAACTTTGGTGGACCATTGCCCCTCACCCTGCCTAGGGGGTGAGGGAAGAGCTAGCCCCACCCTGAGTGTCTGTACCTTGGGGTGGAGGCAGGGAGCAGTGCGAGGGGGTACAGTCTGGAGGAGAAGGAGGAGGAAGAGATCACTGTACATGATCTGCTATTGCTGCTGTGAGCTGTTGTGCTAATAAAGAGACTTGCTACTTTTACAAAGAGACTGAGACTGAAATCTCTCACCCCTTGGAGGGGTTTCTCTGGGAGGATTTCACCCTACCCTGATAGGGCTCGCCATAGATGGAGGCGCTGCACCACTAAAAGATGAAGGCATGTACTCCAGAAGCCTGTCCCTGTTGTCCCCATACCACCGCGGGAGACTCAGGCCCTCCTGTTACCAGCAGGTATGCACCACCAGTACACATGTAGCTCATTACACCCTCGGGGTCCGATCTGCGACCGGGGGGGGTGGGGGGAAGATAGGTTACATGAGAAAAAAAGAACGCACTGGTGAGCTCTGCAACACAAAAAGGCCTGGACGTCCACGGAAGACAACAGTGGTGGATGATCGTAGGATCCTTTCCATGGTAAAGAAAAACCCCTTCACAACATCCAGCCAAGTGAAGGACACTCTCCAGGAGGTAGGCATATCATTATCCAAGTATACCATAAAGAGAAGACTTCACGAGAGCAAATACAGAGGTTTCACCACAAGGTGCAAACCATTCATAAGCCTCAAGAATAGAAAGGCCAGATTAGACTTTGCCAAACAATATCTAAAAAAAAAAGCCAGCCTAGTTCTGGAACAGCATTCTTTGGACAGATGAAACTTAAGATCAACCTGTACCAGAATGATGGGAAGAAAAAATTATGGAGAAGGCTTGGAACGGCTCATGATCCGAAGCCTACCACATCATCTGTAAAACACGGTGGAGGCAGTGTGATGGCATGGGCATGCATGGCTTACAATGGCACTGGGTCACTAGTGTTTATTGATGATGTGACAGAAGACAGAAGCAGCCGGATGAATTCTGAAGTGTATAGGGATATATTGTCTGCTCAGATTCAGCCAAATTCAGCGAAGTTGATTGGACGGCGCTTCACTTTACAGATGGACAATGACCCAAAACATAATGCGAAAGCAACCCAGGAGTTTTTTAAGGCAAAGAAGTGGAATATTCTGCAATGGTCGAGTTAATCACCTGATCTCAACCCGATCGAGCATGCACTTCACTTGCTGAAGACAAAACTTAAGGCAGAAAGCCCCACGAACACACAACAACTGAAACCAGCTGCAGTAAAGGCCTGGCAAAGCATCACAAAGGAGGAAACCCAGCAAATGGTAATGTCCATGCGTTCCAGAGTTCAAGCAGTCATTGCCTGCAAAGGATTCTCGACAAAGTATTAAAATTGAACATTTTATTTATGATTGTGTTCATTTGTCCAATTACATTTGAGCCCCTGAAATAAGGGGACAGTGTATGAAAATGGTTACAATTCCTAAACGTTTCATACAATATTTTTGTTCAATCCCTTGAATTAAAGCTGAAAGTCTGCACTTCTATTGCATCTCTGTTGTTTCATTTCAAATCCATTGTGATGGCGTACAGAGTCAAAATTATGAAAATTGTGTCAGTGTCCAATTATTTCTGGACCTAACTGTATGTCTCAATATATATTTCCTACTAAAATATTTTGGAAATTAATTAATATTTTTTTGTAGTGAAGGACGTGACTTTCAGTAGGAATCCAGCTCCTGGACTTATAAGATTTTACATGCAAATCAGTCTATTTTCATAGCAGATGTAGTGTTTTTTTAATTAATTAAAGGTTATGTAAGTGTACAGTAGTTCTGCAACATCACAGACAAGTTTTAGAAAATCAAAATAGAGACCGTTTTTATGAGGACTCATAAAAACTGTTTCTGAATTCTGTTTTTCAAAATGGGAAATGACTGCAGGATTTTGCAATGAAGTATGTGGTGAAAAAGGGGGGATAAAGTAAAAGAAATTAATACAAAAGCATGTTTTCCTTGATAGGCTATTTGGAACAGCATCTTAAATGTGCATGTGATAGAGCAGCGGTGCGCAAAGTGGGGGGCGCGACCCCCAGGGGGGGCGGGAGATTGTGCTGGGGGGGCGCGGGCTGTTGCAGAGGCCCCGCGCTCTTCCCCCAGGCATTTAAATTAAATGCCGGGGGATCGCGTGAGGCCCCGGCAACTGTTTACTTACCGGGATTCAGCCGTCTGTGTTGCGTCGCCATGGCAACGCGGCGTCAATAAACGCCGCGGCACCATGTGACCTGACGTCACACGCACACGCAGCGTCATCTGACGCGCCTGAAGGAAGGCAGGGGGGCGCGAGAGCCGGGGGCAGAGAGACAGGGGGGCGCAGCACAAAAAGTTTGCGCTCCCCTGTGATAGAGGATAATTCTGCACCATTATTACCACTTGGTTTGAAATGCAGAAGGGTTGGCTACTTCTTTCACCCTTTAGAGACGCAATGAAAGCGGCACGTTAAAAAAAAATCCTTTAAATATATGCATCCTTTGATTACCTTTATTTAAAACTAATTTCCTAAGCTGCCGATCGATTGGTTCTCCCGTGATCAATCAGCAAAGATCCTGCTTCTGTGGGGTTAACTAAACGGCCGCCTTTCAGTTTCAATCAATCCTTCAGTCAGTGTAACTCAGCAACTACAATGTATTGTCATACTACTAAGATAACATTATCTATTGTTATAGTTTGCAGCTCAAACTGCTGGGAATATTGGCAACAAATTATCACAAACAGGAAAGTGTTACAAACATCTTGCCTTGTTGGGGAGGTGAGCTAAACCTGCTATAGAAATCAAAGGATGCTCAGTATATTAAAACTCATTAAAAATTGCATTAAGAGTTGAATTAAAAAAATGTAGTAAGTATTATCTAATACTGAACTGATTTATTGGGGAAAAAAACCATCTGCGTACGATATTGCATGAATTGCTTCTTTACACATTGTATTATTCATTTATTTAACATATAAGTACTGTTTGATGTAAGGAGAGATATTCAGGCATAATTTAAACAACAACAAATACACAATCTTAGCGACTTCAAAAACCGACAATATTTTATATTTATATACTTAATAGTACCAACTGGAGTATTACTGGGAAAGTGACCTCAAATATACAATAGTATACAAATATACAATAATATACAAAGAAGTGTTCATTTGTATGTTTTCTTCTCATAAATATGGGTCAGTTAGTTCAATCTTTTGGCTTGAAACATGTTAAGCTTGAAACCACATCATGGTAAACCCTATCAGCGGGTCCTACAGTACATCCTATGGGCTTCACATGTTAAACATACTCATACTTAGGGGAACAAAATATAACAATTATCCAAATAATTTGTATAGGATGTGCATTGGGGATTCTTTGTTTACTGTTTTATCATTTTTATGAGGACTCACAACATTTGTTTCAAATAGAAAATGACTGCAGGATTTTCATAACACAGTATGCTTTGAGAAAGCCGGAGAGAAAGTAAAAGCTATTCATTCAAAGTATATTGGATAGACTACTTGGAACAGTATCTTAAAAGTGCACAGTATCATTACACAGTTACCTAGATAACTAGTAGATGAGGTTGAAAAAAGACATACTGTATGTTCATTGTTAAACATTGGAGATAAAATGTGCTCCTTAGAACACAGAGTTACTCTGGATAGGAAATGCATACTAACAAAGAATGCAAAGAAAGATCTGTCAGAGTGTGAATTGTGGCATGGGCTTGGGAAAGACAGGGTCATTGAGACAAGTGGGCGTTTTGAAAGTCTGTGAACAGTAGTGAGGTCAGCATTAAACAACGCTACCGATACATTCAAGCATATTGGATTCAATTGTTCTTTTTTTGCAATTGATATCAACAAATATATAAATGCGAATGAAATGTCTAGGGACAGGCATCTATTAGTGTTATATCTGTGACATAAATGGTCATCTTACATCTCATGGAGAGGTGAGAGGGAAGCAATTGAGCATTGCAACTAATCACAAAATCCCTACTATTAAAGCTGCAGTCCTAGCAATATCCTACATGTGTGGTTTTTTAAATAAATCAGTTCTGTACTATGAGAAAATACTTGTAGCATTTTTTAAACAACTCTGAATGACATTTTGAATGTATTATAATGTAACAAGCATTTTTTGTTTCTATGGCAACCATTTACAAAGTCACAGATAGTGAGTCAATACTCCTCTGCAGTAATTTAGTGAAACCCAGAGCCAAATCTTTGCCAATCGATCACAGGAGAACGGAGCGATCGGCAACTTAGCTAATTACTTATCACTGTGTGGATTGTATTGATGCACATATTAAAGGCGGAGGGTGGGGGAGGGATACGGCAGCTTGGACTGCTTCTTTAAACAATCGCTCCCTTATTTGCAACATACTGTAGAGTCAAAATAAACTTTCCTACTCACTGAGAGACCCTTTAAGGGCAGATCCACTTGGTTCACAGTGGCCATTGCATCAGCATTAGTGATGCCAATTTCAAGAGAGCCTTGGAAATGATAAGGTGGGCTAATCCCACAGAGCAAAATATTTTGGATTTATAAAGAAAAGTGAAACGACTCAGGCATGAAACACAAACTTTACCATTTAAACGTGTTTTCTCCACTGCTCGGCCTCATGTCTTTGCTAACCTGATCAACCATAACCAAAAGATAACTGCCTTGAGCGCTTAACGAAGGGCACAATGACCGGGGGGTCAGGCTCCCCTCTCACCTTCACGCAGGCTCCCTGGCCTCTCTCCCCCTCCACCTTCAGGTGAGGGATCAGGGCGTGGGATGGGGCGAGGCAGGTTAGGTACTATAGTTCGGCTTGCAGGGTGTGTTGTCAGTCCGCACCCTGCCAGCCGTTCCCCCCCCCCCCCCCCCCGACCACTCCCTTTTTTGCGTATATTGTTAATGATTTGGTTGTTACCGTTTGAAGTTTTGAAAAAAATAAAGCAAATAAGAAACATGAGAATAAGGACTGAAGTGCCTTGAAGGAGGGGAAATAAGTCCACGTTTGTTGTTACCCGTATGGGGTCAATGTGTTGAGATGTTTGTTGCCTCTGTCGCGGCGCAGTTGGGTGTTAAGTGTGCTTATCCTTGCCAGAAGGGGCTCCATACTTGGTGAAGCCCAGTGTGGCTGGGACATGACCCGGCCAATGATGCGAGTGGGCTCCCGGGACTCACGTTTAAATGAGCCCCACCCACTCGCATCAATGGCCGGGTCACGTGGGCTTGGCTTGGGTATCACGGGTCATCGGCTCAAGGACGTTCGACTTTTCACCCTTTGAACGAGCGCTCTGGCAGGGGTAGCACTTACCAATGAATAAATGGTTAAGTAAGGAGCCGCTGCCTTGTACCTTGTCGTCTTCTCATAATTTGTGTGTTATTTATGTGTTATTTATTGTGTTATTTATGTGGGTTCTGGAAACTAGGGGTGGGGGGAGGGGAGTTCCCTCGCTGTATTCCCAGGTCATGGAAAATGTTACAAGCAGAGATATCGGATCTCTGCTTTAAAGTTTAAAGAACTTGTACAACAATTTTACCTGGGTGGTGATCTTGATTCCTTCATGCAATATAATATTATGTGAAGGTTGCACAGCTTCGATGACCTAGCACCCAGAATTTAGTAGTTTAATTCCAGTTAAGTATTAGCAACCTGAGACCACAACAATGAAGTATAGCTGCTTGGATGCATCGGAAAAAAATGGAAATAGATTCATTGGGGGTTATGCTATTATTTTTATGGACCAACTTGGGAGTTCTCCCTACATGAGATTATAGAGTACATAGCTTTATAAGCCTTACATGTCTACTTCAAATATATTAAACTAGAAATAAGTGTCAAGTTGGTATGCTTAAAGGTATCACAACCTGCAATCAATTTACACTTCCCCAGGACCAATAACATTACTAGAACTTTGAATAAAATATATGAAAATACATTAATGGACATGTATCAAAATTGCATAGGCAAAAAAAACCTGGACTGGATTTACAGGTGATTGTATTGTATTGTATGTCTTTATTTATATAGCGCCATTAATGTACATAGTGCTTCACAGTCGTAATACATGTGGTAATCAAATAAATAACAGATCATGGGAATAAGTGCTTCAGACATAAAAGTAACAGTGATGCCAAATTACCACCAGGTCATCTGCATTATGGTATTCCATTCTTCTTGCGCAAATTCGACAGCAATACGCAAGTTAACAGCAGAACTTCCTAAAGAACAAAAGAAAGTATCAGGCTGTGGCATAACTAATCAGACTCCTCCACTCAGAATGCACATTGTTGCTTTGCAGAATGAATGAAACCAATTCATACCGTACAGTACATGAATAGCGAACGGGGATTTTTCCCATGTATACAGCATTTCTTTACAGAGTCACTATGGAGGGAAGGCACTCTTGGCCTTAATACCCTAATGCTACAGTTGACAAGCCCGTCATAATATATCATCCACTACAAGTGCAAAGTGAATAAATGGCAAAATGCAAAATATATAAAAACAGACAACATGAAAAAGACCACATTTGAAATATTTCTCATTTATCAGACTTATTAACAAATGGCATAAAAATCCTATGCACACAAATTCATCAGATAAATTACAAAATACTTAATTCCATAATCAACACTTTGTCATACCATTTTTTCACAGGTTTTCCTAACTGTGTTACATTAACGATAGTCATCTTCTGCAATATTATAATTGCATAACTGACATTATCCACGCTATTCAAGCAAGTATATAGGATGATAAGTATAGAGTCGCAATTGGAGCAAATTTAAAGCATTGCTCCACGAAGAAGCAAATTGCACCACTTTGGCCGTGCGTCACTGTTGCATCAAGGTAGCAAGTTTCTTTGCATCAGTTAGCAACTTGGGGGTGGCCTTGGGGCAGTTAGGGGAGCAGGTTCTTTGAAACCGTATTATAACTAGATGTGTCAAAGTTTGCATCGATATAATGGAGCAGTCACCTGTACCCGCCAGGTCTGAGATGGCGTTAATCTCTCTTGCTCAACTCCAGATTAAGAAGCTCAAATACAGGCGCCATACACACTGAAGAGTAACAGGTGGATCTTGAAGATGGACAGGGAGAATGCTTGACAGATAGTGCGAGGAAGAGGGTTTGAGAGATAGAGGGAAGTGTGGGAGAAAGATTTCAGGCAGGACAAAGCCGTTGAGACACTTGCGACAGTGAGATGAACAGAGGAGATATGAGGACAGAGATTTAACGATGGGCAGAGGGGTGAAAAGCCTTGAAGGAAAAGAGAATAATTTTGTAGGTCAGGGGTGCAGAGCTCCAGCCCTCAAGCTGCCGCCCCCCCCCCCCCCTGAGCAGGTCAGGTTTTCAGGATATACCTGCTTCAGCACAGGTGGCTCAATCAGTCCCTGCTTCAGCACAGGGGGCTCCATCAGAGGCTCAGACTGAGCCTCTGATGGAGCCCCCTGTGCTGAGGCTGGGATATTCTGAAAACCTGATCTGTTGGGGGGAGGCTTGAGAACGTGAGTTGGCCACTCCTGTTGTAGGTGACAAAGAATGTAATGGGAAGTCAAAAGAGGGACCTGAGAGGGGGAGAGACTGAGACAGATCTCTGAGTGAGCGCGAATATTCTGAAGACTCCAAACATGCCAAGTTTCAATACATTTAGGCCCGGGTCAAGCAGAGGGAAAATGGCGTATTTATTGCATTCTGTTCAATTAGTAAATATAAGTAAATAAAATAAAAAAATTAAAAACCACAGTGGGAACAATGACCATAACAATAAAAACATATGACAAATTATGCTAAATTAAATTAATATTTATTAATGAACTGAGAGAAACCCTACATTTCCTAATCCTCCTTTGATACTTTTAGCTTTTTTTTTTATAAAATAGCAGATGCCCTCTTTGGCAATGTGGACCCAAGGTGAGGATCACACAGAAGAACATTCCATTGCTTATTCAGAATCTTCTGAATAAATGTATATGGTTGATTAAATGTAGTAATAAATTTGGAAGACCCTAATCTGCTACTCCCTTGACTCTGGTAATAATCAGATTGTCGCTTCCTAATGGAAGGGCTAGTAGTCAGTGGAGCGTAGGAAGAAGCCAGGGTAGGAGGCCAGGTGGGGAGGTGTGGAGGTGTGGAGGTGTGGAGAGAAGAGAGGCACAGTGAGGGAGACAGGGCACAGCATCAAGGCCCATGGGAAGCAATGTTCCCGGCTTCCCAACGTGAAGCTGCTGACCAGATAGGGCAACGTAGCAGCACTTTTTCCGATGAGGAAAATCTTGTCCTGATTAATAATACTGTACCATGATACCACCTAATTTTCGGTAGGACGCAAGCCTACCCATCAATGGCCGTTAAAAATACAACATGGAAAATGATTTGTGATGCTGCGAACAGCGTGCGCACAGTGGCACATACCGTGGCTAACTGTAAAAAAAAGAAATAAAATGCAAATGAAAGGAGAAAATGTAATTGGAAAATAGGCATGCCAGAGAAACGAGGGGAGGCCGAGCTCTGAGCACAACATATACTGCCTATGAAACTGCTCTGCAGCCATTCATGCTCCGAGGAATCATTGTATACTTTTGGCAGGACAATGCCAAGGGAAGAGCCAGGTAATTACATCTTAATGATATGAGGAATTGAAATAATTTGTTTATATTGCTGTACAGTACGTGTGTGTGGCAATATGCAGCATCGTCACACATACCATTCAAATGTGAGCCTCTAATGAATTAAATGTCTGTCACCTTCTTGCAGGTCCATCCTGGCGTGAACAATCTCTGACTATTAGACCTGTCAGTCGCTCTCCACCAGGTAAGCAACTATTATGTAATATCTCTCATGTTTACACACACTGTTATTAAACAGTCTCATACTTTAACCATAACATAAATGTCCCATACAGTATGCGACACATGAAATTGGAGTGCAGAAACAACAAAAAATAAAGATAGAATATGTTTACTATGACTGACACTGTTATTAAATAGTACTGTTGTAAACATGTTCTGTTACATATTAGAGAATGTGGGGATTCTTGCTGCATACCTAATTTTTCACATAAAGAATTGATGCATTTACCGGTGTGCCTTTAGTCCTAGGGAACACCTGTGTTTCGTCCAGAATATCCAATGCAATGTAATGGACAAGGGCACATGGATTTAAATTAAAAAAAAAAGAATTTATTGTGCCATAAACCAGGGGGCGCTCATTTTCCCCCGTGCGCACCCCTGCCTGTTCTCCTCGGCGCCTCGCACCGCCCCCCCCTCTCGACCTCAGCTTCAAATGATGCACGGGGTCATGTGATGTCACGTCGCCATGGTAATGTGATGTCACGTGACCCCGTGCCGTCATTTGACGCCGGGTTACCAGGACGACGCTTCGCTGGAAGGGAAGTTTATTATAGAGGCCTCGCGTGGTCCCCCGGCATTTCATTTAAATGCCTGGGGGGAGAGCGCAGGACCTCTATAACTGTCGTGCTTCCCCCAGAAAATCTAGCGCCCCCCAGTTTGCGCACCGCTGCCATAAACAACAACGATTCGGCCTGAAGCCACTTTACTTGAGAAATGCCAACAGGCCGAAACGTTGTTGTTTATGGCACACTAAATTCATTTTTTTTCCATTCAAATCCATGTGCCCTTGTCCATTAAATTGCACTGTTACATATTAGTACATGCTAGTATAAATATATATCAATAATCAATACATAATACTACAATATGCACACTTCACATGTCAATGAGTGTACTTCTATGATAGACTGAATATGGTAAGGCATCACACATCGTTAGGTAATATGTACTATCATGTAACCTTCCTATCACCTGAGATCAGACTCCAAAAGACTGTTCATGGTCCCAAGGCTCAACAAAGTATCCGGCCGCTCCTCCTTCACTTACCGTGCACCCCAAAACTGGAACAATTTACCGGAGACTCTCACAGCCACCACCAGTCTAAGTTCTTTCAAATCTAAGGCTGTCTCACATTTTAATCTGGTCTGTAACTCTTTCATACGCCCATAATATATATTTTCTTTAACTGTGCATGCAATGTCTTGTATATAATGTATACCCTGTTCATTTATGTAACTGTACTTGTAACCATGTATTATTTGTCTTAACTCTGTGCCCAGGACATACTTGAAAACGAGAGGTAACTCTCAATGTATTACTTCCTGGTAAAATATTTTATAAATAAATAAAATAAATAATAATATAGGTCCACCCCCATGTCAGGAATCAGACCCATCTCAACCTGTGAGTCAGTGACCACCGGGTAGGAAAAAGAAACGTGATGTATCCACATTGCATTCACAAGATTTTTTTATTAACAAATGTATTGTATTATTATATACATAAACAAAAAGAACGATTCCTGCGCTCCTACCAATTAGGCTAAAATAAAATAGTGATCTCATGAATAAGGGTTATTTCATTGGCTTTGGCCATAGCTTTATAAGCCTGCAGCCAACGTCAAGGCATAACCTGACTAATTTTCGTTTTTCAGCTATTGATTTTATAACAGCCCCTATTCGAGGGGTAGACAGGATTAAACATGTTAATAGACGTGAGATATTCTCGATCCACTCTTCAAACACTTTATCACCTTTTGGGATGAATGTAGAATGGGATCTAAATCATTTACTACAAAATGATTCAGTTTCATACTGTTATGGTCTCTCCTGTCTACATCTGCATGTCCACAGGTTAAAGTGTTACATTTATATGTATCAGACAAGTTATTAAGTTTCAAGATACTATTGTGCTTATTTTTGTCTTGATACTTATGTCTCTATATTGTTGTTCTTCAATGACTGCTAAGCCTTTGCTTTAGCTAGTACAGGCATTCCCCGGTTTAAGGACACTCACTTTAAGTACACTCGCGAGTAAGGACATATCACCCAACAGGCAAACGGCAGCTCACGCATGCGCCTGTCAGCACGTCCTGAACAGCAATACCGGCTCCCTACCTGTACCGAAGCTGTGCGCAAGCGGGGAGGCTATAGAGCCTTTTACACATGCGTTATTTACATCCGTTATGCACGCATATGATGATTGCAGTACAGTAAATGCATCCATAAGTGGGAAAAAAGGGAGTGCTTCACTTTAAGTACATTTTCGCTTTAAATACATGCTCCGGTCCCATTGCGTACGTTAATGCGGGGTATGCCTGTATTGTGATTATATTTATTTCAATACAGTAGTCATCACTTAAAAAGACCATTTCAATATGATCTAATTCGCCTCCTGCATTTGGCCTCAGTGGTTCAGTTGGGATGGTACTAAGGGGCATGACGTTCCACTACTTTCTAAATCACCAACCAGGAGTTCTGTTATGTTAACATTCCTCACAAAGTCCCACGTTCATTTAAAAAAAAATTAAGGATTTATTTTAAACTAGTTCTCTCCATTTCTGTTTTAAGTGCATACTTTGGGAACATTAGGTCATGAGCAGAAGACCACTACTTTAAAAAACAAAATACTTTTGTGACTTCTCTCGTTCCCCCTACTGTCTTCCACAGCAATAGTATACATAAAATGACATAGGTCACTTAGACAAATCTGGTCTGTGCTGCTTCTACAGTATTATATAAGGCGATGGAAGGTGGGTAGCCTAATACAAAGTCCTTTGTTTTCTTTCATTTTTTATATGTTTTTTTTTGTGAAATTCATTTATTTGAACTTGAACTACAAAAAATATTACACATATTAAAAAAGAATGAATTCAATGTGTCTATTGAATATTGAATATTGCCACTGTCTCCAGAACTCCTCAGATATTATATCTTTAATAGCTAAGCGTCTTTGTATCTGAGCACTCCATGTACGTAAAAGGATAGATAAGTTGTCCATGCATCTACTGTACACGTTCCTATCCGATCACAGTCCCTTGCTGTATTTCAAAGGTTGATCTATATTGCTCAGTGTGTCAGAGGGGATTCACATTGCCGGTCAATCTCCTAACACACAGTATATGATGTTTCCATAGGTGGGTGATTTGGGACTTCCTGTAACTACACAACCACAATGTGTTTGCTGTTAGAGCAAAGTTCTTAACAGGTAAACATGTAAAGTTCAGTACACCATATGAGGACAGGAAGAAAATACTTTGACCACTGCTAGCTGTAGACGTGTACTGTTATTTTTTTTTTACATTTTGTTAACTAGTGTTGCAGCAATTTCTAAACAAATGCTGTAAAATATTCTTGCCTATCTGCTTTCTGTTTATTATTTTTTTATGGTTTGGTACAAACAGTCAACTAACAAACACACTACAGCATGTCATTGAATAAATGTGTTGTTTTGCTCTATATTGGTCAGAGGTCTACCTTAGTCACATTAATGAGCTTGTTATGGGTGTGTTTCACATTTAAATGATAGGGCAATTTCCCTATAATGATTCATTATCCTTACTTACTTGCCACACAGTCCCATATTTACTATGCTGGGCTATTCTGTAAGAGACCTTCACATTGTGAGTCCTATAACACCAGCTGTACCCATTAAAGCAGAAATATGGGTTAACTTTAATATATATATATATATTAATTATTATTACAGTGTGGAAGCAGGGGTCTCTGGATCTTAGCCCTGTTAATTTTTATCTCCGGGTACCCCCTGCTTCCAGAGATCCATACCTCTGTAGTGGTGCTGGTATCTCTGTAGGCAGAGCAACTGTGTTCCTTAATCTAACGGCGGCTTAAATGTACCGCGTAAGGCCAGTTTTATAGTGCTGTGCGCGTGCTACGCCGTGCGCGCGCGGATTTTTAGTTGGCTGACGTTAGTCAGCCTTTCTATAGATGTGCTGCGCGCGTGCGCACGGCAGGGAGAGGGGAGCCGACAGACAGCGGCGAAGATGAGGAAATTCATCTTTCCGCGCCACTGCCTGCGCTCAAATGTATGTATTAGTGTGTATGTGTGTATGTATGCATGTATGCGTGGATGTGTGTTTGTATGGAGATGTGTGTGTGTGTGTGTGGGGGGGGGGGCTAAATAATTGCACAAATAAAAAAAAATTATTAAACTTTTTTTTTTATTTAAAAAAAATCTTACTTAAGACTTAATTTCACTCACACAACATATACACACATACATACACACACATACACACACATACACACACATACACACACACATACACACATACACACACACACACACACACACACACACACACACACACACACACACACACACACACACACACACACACACACACACACACACACACATACACACACACACATACACACACACATACACATAGACACACTTACCTGCAGCTCCCGGCACTATATACAGGAAAAGCATGCAGCACGTGCACGAGCGTTCGCATAGGAACACACGGCCGCATCCTGTATATAACAGCCCTAACACGGGCCTGCGTGACCTGGGCCGCTAAACTCCGCGGAGATATCAGCACCCCCTACAGAGGTAAGTATCTCTGGAAGAAGGGTGTCCCCGGAGCTGAAATTAACGGGGTGAGCTCTGGAGACCCCCTGCTTCAACACTGTAATAAAAAATTGATTTAAAAAAAATGTAAGTTAACCTGTGTTGCTGCGTTATGCAGAATGTTTTTGACTGTGTGGTAAGCTACATAGGTCATAAGACTCCCATTGCTTGCAAATACTTGCTTGCAAATACCTCTATCCAGCACAAGTAGAAGAACAACAGAGTTGCCTATTATACACCCACACAATGTTTGAGGGTCTGCTTCCAGTACTGGAATACCCCTTACAATCATAGGGTGGTATAAGGGGGTCTTCAAGCACCAGCGTAGTGAATATTGCCCATAAAGTCATGATTTGGATGCAAATTAGGATAAACACATAGTAACTTTTATATTCCAATTTGTAAACACCAGGATTGCTCCAAAAGGTTAAACAGGTTGGAAGTACCTGGAGGGCCCATGAAAGAATTGTACAATCACTGGCAATATTTGCTGATAATCATCCTATTGTAATGAAAAGCAGGTAAATTCTCCTGCTGGGCTTTACTAACCTGATGCGGCTTATCTCACAGTGATCCTGCGTTTCATGCCATTGATTTGAATGGCGGATAACGCAGGATTACAGTGTGATAACCCATATTGGAGCTTAGTGAGTCTCCCCCTCGTGTCTTGATGAACGGCATTAATCAGATCTTGCTGTCTCATTACTGTAGTGCTGTTTAATACATTAAATGAAAGAACATCAAATAAGGCTCTTTATATGACCTGAAACATATTTATCAAAGTTTCTGTGCTGCAAAACAGAGACATAATAGCCACAAAGCACAGATCTATTAAAGATTTAACAAAGATAAATATTGCACTGACATTTTCCTGTGCTTTTATTCCATCAACATTGCATTTAGAATACTTTAATAAATATTTACTGCTTGTGTTATAACATGTGATATTTTCTCATAATGGTGTATATGAGCACTAGAAATGGTGTTGGATCATGGTAGCTACAGTAGCAAGTAAATTTACTCAGAGAAAACCAATACGTTTTTGGTTACAGAGGCCGTTATTATTGGCTTACATCTTTCAGATATTTACCAACCCACCTTTACTCTACCGACACTCTTGTTCATAGTTGTGCTGCTTCATAGCATGAGGGAGAGCTATACATAGCAACAAATTAGTCAATGACATGCATTGGTTGCCCATTTTAGCACTGATTATTAGTCCTGCTGACTACATCCACTGAGAATATGCATACAAAATATAGTTATAGTTTCCATAAAACCATTTCCCCATACGTCATAGATGGTGTCAATGTGCAGACTTCTCCCCAATCATCACTTTAAAGTGTGTTTGACACAATGAGCAATATTTACAAATCTGTGCCAAACCATAAGGCATCTTATGACCCATTCCATACTGTGAGGCCAGTCACAAACACACAAGGTCATTTATTAAACTCTCACTTGGGGAGTGGTTTGGGGGAAGTTAGGGGAGCAGGTTCTTTGAACCATATTATAACTAGATGTATCAAAGTTTGCATCAATATAAAGGAGCAGGGTCTCATCAATCCGCCAGGTCTGAGATGGCGTTAACCTCTCTTGCTCAACTCCAGATGTAAGAAGCTGAAATACAGACTTCATACATATGGATGAGGAACAGGTTTCTCTGTTAAACTCTGTGTCCCGGCTGGAGCAAAATATACATAGTTAAATTAGGCCTAATGGCAGCCTGGGGTAGGTAACTATTATCTGCAATATTTTTTGGTGGTCGCCCTATATCGGAAGGTATTAGCAGGGCCGCAGACAGATTTCACAAGGCTCAGGACTACAATTTCGACCGGGCCCCCTCACCCCCACGTGTCGAGGCTGTGCTCCTTTCACGCCTCCTTATGAGCCACCTCCTCGATTCTCCCCCTCTCCCCGTGTATTTCTCTCACTCTTAACACTTGTGCTCACCACGAACAAGACGGGACCCCGGTACTGAGGTGGGAAAGGGTATAAACGCCACCCACGGCAGCGAGGGCACGCCTGGAGAGTGGGCAGTCAAGGTTGCCGTGTCAGGATTGGAGAAAGGAGAAAAGTCTTGATACTTGCCGAGGTCGGAATTCGGAGCCAGTAGAATAGTCGATATCCGGGGTGTCCTGGTCAGGGGTTGGAGCCAGTAGGATAGTTGATGTCCGGGTGCAGTGGTTTGGGGTAGAGAGAAGCGGAAGGTCAGAGGCAAGCTGAGGTCAGTAATCCAGAGAAGCGGAGTCCAAGGGTCAAGCCGGGTCGGTACGCAGGAAGTCAAACAGCAAAACAAGGCTAGGTAAGGCAAACGCAGCTAAGAACAGGGACGTGGGAACAGCAAGGCTACAAGGAACTATGCTCAGCCAAAGTGCCAGTGGCACAGCTGAGCATAAGTAGGGAAGGACGACTAATGGGGCAGGGGGGAGGAAGGAAGGAGCAGACCCAGCGGAGGCAGGGATAGGCTGGGAGAGTTGACTCGCAGCTGGGGAGCGGTGCACACACGTCACGTGTGCCCGCCGTGCGATGCCGGAATGCGCCGCAATCGGGGGGCGGAGCCAGACCCAGCGACGTCAGAGGGGATCCTCCGTGCACACGCGCGTTGCGAAGGCTGCGGGCGCGGGCGGGACATCGGGTAAATAGGGAGGGAGCGTGCCGCGGAGAACTCGCTCCCCGATTCCTTACATTCCCTCATTCTCCCCCACCTCCCTTTTTCACTGCTTCCCTCCGCTGACACTCTCCCCCTCCCTCCGCTATCACTTAATTACCCCACTCTCACTCAACCCCGCTCCCTCAATCCCCCCTCCTTACACTCATTCCTCCCTTCTTCCACTCCTGGCCACGCACACACAATCATCCCACAATAATTACCCCCCCACTAAAACTCCCACACAAATACAATACCCTCCTTCCCACACAAAATAAATACAATACCCCCTTCCCCACATATAATACAATACTCCTTCCACAAAAAATACAATACCCCTCTCCCCCCCACACACACAATACCTCCCCACCCCACAAAAATACAATTCCCCCCTCACAAATAAAATACATTCCCCCCCCCCACACCACACACACAGAAAACAATACCCCCCTCCTAATCCACACACAAAATACAATACCCCCTCCCTCTCCTCCACACACAGAAACTTACCTTGCTGTTTATCTCAGGCTCCTGGTGCCCCTGCTCTCTCCAGCTGCTGCGGGGCACTCTCACATGCCGGGACTACAACCGAGCCTCCTGCCGGGCCTGCCTTTCTCCCCCGCGCCGGACCTCTCTTGTGCCGGTGCGTGACAGAAACTGGGCCCAGCTTCGGGTACGCACCAGCGGGAGGGAGAGGCCCAGTGCAGAGGAGAGGCCCGCAGGAGCTGGGGAGAGCCGGGGCCCCTGTGGCAACCAGAGGCCCGTGGCTGGACGCTGAACTTGGTCCTGACCTCTGGTTGGGCACAACTTCCTGTGCGGGCCGAGCCCCGCCTAGACCCTGGGACACTTGTCCAAGATCTCCACCCCTGTTGACAGCTGTGGGTATTGGCAGGGCCGCTGACAGGGGGGAGAGCCGGAATAATTTATCCGGGCCCAGCAGCTACGGCCTGCCTGGATGTCGGGCCCAACTGATTGTTGTGGCACTGAAGGCTCCCCCTAAGGCAGGGGTGCGCAAACCCGGGGGTGCAACATTTTCAGGGAGTTGGAGTGCGGAGCTTACAGAGGCCCTGTGCTCTTCGCCAAAGCATTTAAATGAAATGCCGGGGGAGTGTGCGCAAGGCCTCTGTAAATCCCTTAGAGAGAAGCTTGAGTGGTGTACGCGCTCAGCGCTGGATCCATGTAGTATATAGATACAAAATTAATGCATGATCCAAGGCACAGTATATGAGGCTGCTAGTGATATATACAAATCAAAACTAACTCTTAGGTGATATAAAGTCCTTAGAAGAGACAATGTTTCCCTGAAGGAAAACAGTGAGTGGGTGTCAGCACTCTCCTCAAGACCTTATTGGGATAGTCCCAGGACCACTATTAAACCACATTGGTTGTTGAGATATAAATGTACTCACATATTTCAAAGTGCCTTCTTCCTGTGCCTTTGGTAAAGAGTGCTGCCAGTAGAACAGTAGATATCAGCAGAGTTGAAAATATGGCGCACAGCCAAGAGAGAGGGTCAAAAAATGAATATAAAAAAATATTCTTTATTGGTCCATTAAAAAACGGAGGTATAAAAAAAAACCGGAGGTTTAACAGAATCTCCTATGCGTTTCGTGCGTGTTGCACTTTATCAGGGAGTATCCCTCTGTAAATCACTTACCTGGTCTACGGAGGCTTCTGGCGATGGGTCGTCCAATGATGCCGCATGTCACGACGTCACGTTGCCATGGCAATGCAACGTCACATGACGTTGTGACATCAGAAAACGCCGGCAAACAGGTAACAGGTATATATTGTATTGTAGATCTTTATTTATATAGCGCCATTAATGTACATAGCGCTTCACAGTAGTAATACACGGGGAAATCAAATAAATACAGATAATATAAATAACAGATCATGGGAATAAGTGCTTCAGACATAAAGGTAACATTAAGGAAGTGGAGTCCCTGCTCCGAGGAGCTTACAGTCTAATTGGTGGGTAGGGAGAACGTACAGAGACAGTAAGAGGGAGTTCTGGTAAGTGCATCTGGAGGGGGCTAAGCTTTATATCATGTGCCCAGTATTATCCACAGTTCTATTCATATGCTTGTTTAAGCAAGTGTGTCTTAAGGTGGGTGTTAAAGGTGGATAGAGTGGGTGCTAGTCGGGTATTGAGGGGAAGGGCTTTCCAGAGGTGCAGGGCAGTCAGTGAATAAGGTTTAAGGCGGGAGAGGGCTTTAGATACAAATGCATGTTTGAAGGAGGAGGGAAAAGTACCAGAGTAGAGGGAGGAGTTAAAAATGTGTGTGAGCATAGGGATTATAGTGGGACCAAGAGGTTTTAGGAGATTGGAGGGAATGGGGTGAAGAGGGCAAGTGTTAGAGGAAGAAGAGGAGATCAACAGTGATACATCCTCCTCTGAGACTGTGGAAAAAGAGTCAAGGAAGGCAGGAGGAGAGTTAGGAAGAGGTGTAGGATGGGAGGAAGAAACAGACGGGATTTTCTGACGTATGGATTCTACCTTTTCCTTAAAATAGTCAGCAAAGTCCTGAGCAGAGATGGAGGAAGAAGAGGCAGCTGAGGGTGGTTTGAGTAGAGCGTCAAAAACAGAGAAGAGACGGTGGGGGTTAGACTTGTGCGTGTTGATTAGTGAAGAAAAGTAGGCTTGTTTAGCTTGCGAGAGGACAGAGTTGAGACAGGATAGCATAAATTTGTAGTGAAGGAAGTCTGCGAGAGTATGAGATTTCCTCCAGAGGCGTTCAGAGGAACGAGTGGAGGAACGCAGCATGCGCGTGTGGGAATTTAGCCAGGGTCTAGGGTTAGAAGGGCGAGTGCGGCAGAGAGAAAGCGGGGCATGTAGATCAAGAGACGAGGACAAGGCAGAGTTGTAGTTCCTGACCAGGTTGTCAGGGTCTGCAACAGAGCTGGGAGAGGAGAGGGAGGAGCGTAAAGTGGACTCAAAGTCAGGTAGGTGAATAGAGCGCAGGTTTCTGCAGAACCGGGGGGTAGATGGAGTTGGAGAAGGGGAGAAGAGAGATAGAGAGAATGAGATGAGGTGATGGTCAGAGAGAGGATAGGGGGAAATTGAGAAATCAGAGAGAGAGAAGTTTTTAGTGAAAACCAGGTTGAGGTAGTGGCCGTCCTTGTGGGTGCTGGCTGCAGTCCACTGTTGAAGGCCAAAAGAAGAGGTTAGAGAGAGAAAGCGGGAAGCCCAAGGGAGAGAGTAGTCATCAATGTGGCAATTGAAGTCCCCAAGGAGAAGAACAGGGGAGTCTGAGGAGAGAAAGAAAGAGAGCCAGGATTCAAAGTGAGAGAGAAAGGCAGAAGGGGGTAAGTAGAGGTAGGTGGGTGATAGATGACTGCCACGTGGACAGGGAGAGGAGAGAAGATCTGAATAGTGAGAACCTCAAAGGAGGGAAAAGCAAGAGAGGGAGGAATATGAAGGGTTAGGTAACGGCAGAGAGAGGAGAGCAGGAGCCCAACGCCTCTACCCCTGCCATCAGGGCGCAGAGTGTGGGAGAAAGAAAGGCCACCATAGGAGAGGGCAGCTTCCAGAGCAGAGTCAGACTGAGTGAGCCAGATCTCAGTTATAGAAAATAGGAGCAGGGAGTGAGAGAGAAAGAAGTCATGCACAGAGAGGAACTTGTTGGAAAGGGAGCGAGCATTCCAAAGGGCACAGGATAAAGGGAGAGAAGAGGGAGGGTGGCAGGGGATGGGTATGAGGTTGGAGGAGTTGACACCAGGAGTATAGGTTGCAATTGGCAGGCAAGGATGAGCGCATGTAGGAATAAGGCAGGGACCAGGATTGGGAGAGATATCCCCAGAAGCAAGGAGGAGAAACATGGATAGAAAGAGAATGTGTGAGGAGGATTTGTAGGGGTGTGTTTTAGTGCAGGAGGTATAGCTGTGTAGTGTCAGAGGGCGCAGGTAAGAAAGGAGTTCATGAGAACTGAGAAGTGGTGAAGAAAGGAGAGATGGAGATATATGAATAGAGTTAGAGACATACTGAGCCTGGTAGAAGCAAGAGAGGGAGGAATAGGAGCGATAGTTTTATATACTTGTAGCCCTGTTTCCTGCCGAATACAGTGTAACTACCAATGCTGTATAACCTGTTGGCTCACAGGGCCTAAGCCTCTGCCTCGGAGAGCCTGGGGCAATGTATATGTATGGATTATATCTTACCAGATGCAGCGCCTCCACCTGCGATGGCTCCCAGCAGAGCGGGAGTTGTGCCTCGCAGGACAATAACACAATAGTATTCACACAGCATATAAAAGAAACAGTAGCTTTACTAGCGGTAACCATAACCATGCATATATGTATCATAACCCATCAGCATTTCTCCCTAAGGAGACACATTAGTTTCCAACACCCCGTAACACGAACCCCAAAGATAAGTGGGTATGTGTGTGACTGCGCAGCCACTAATATGAGCAATGTTATAGTTGGTGCACTTTATGAATGTTACCTGCTGAGCGCTCCTGTGGTCGGGCCCGCAAACAGACTTCACAAAGGATCCGACAACGCAGAGCTGCCTGTGATACCTTCCGGGGCGATCCCACCCAGATGGCTGATGATGTGCCTGAAGAGGTCTGGTCCCAAACATCTGGGATGGTGCTGTGACAGTCTCTGTGTCTTTAGCAGCTTCACTCGCTAACGTAACATTTTCCTTTTCTAGGGCCTGTCCCTACATTAACTCTGACTGACTGTGACTCAGGGCCTATCTGGGCCTGGGGATATACGGGCCTAGTGTAGAGGTTACTTGCCTCTCTACACGCTGAGCTCCTTCCTCATCCCACTCCCGATCTTCTCTGATCAGCGTGCTCCCCTGCGCAACCTCCTAACCTCTTCCGGCTGAACTCCTGTCTCCCTATTGGCTCCCTGACATCAACGGGTCTGACTGAGGCTCATGGGACTTGTAGTCTCCAATGCTATGCCCCCTCTGGTTGGTCCGTGCTTCGCGCGCTACCGCAGCCACTCTCTGCTGACGCCATCGCCTCCGAGACTCGCTGCGCATGCGCGAGTACCAAAATGGCGGCGCCCGGAACACCGCGGAGCCTCCGGTGCACCAGAGCACTCCCTGCACACTCTGCAACCTTCCCTTACTCTCCCTATTGCAGCGGAAATAAGGGTGAACCTGGGGGACCTGGCTACATACTGTATATATGTACACTACACAGGGGGGAGGGGTGGGCTCTAGTCACATTCCAAGATGCACTGTTATTGAGTAAACCTTTTGCCTGCTTTTTCAATGTAACACCGCCGGAAGAAAAGATCAGTGTATCTCGAAAGCTCGCACAAATAAAAGCATTTCGTTAGCCAAAGAACGGTATTGTCTATTAATTTTATATATATATATTGTGTGTGTGTATATATATATAGTTATTATGTGTATGGGGAGCTATTACGTGCATGGGGTGGTAGTTATGTGTATTGGGAAGGGGATTATGTGTATTGGGGAGGTTATGGGTATTGCAGGATGGGGGCTATTATGTGTATTGAGTAGGGGGATTGTGTATTGAGGAGGGATTATATCTATTCAGAGAGGGGGTTATTATGTGTGTTGGGGAGGGGTTATGTCTATTCAGGGAGGAGAGTTATGTGTATTGGGGGATTAGGTGTTGAGGAGGGGGGTTGTGTATTGGGGAGGAGATTATTATGTGTATTGGGGAGGGGATTATTATGTGTATTGAGGAAGGGGGTTATTATGTGTATTGGGGGAGGGGTTATGTCTATTCAGAGAGGGGGTTATTATGTATAGGAGGAAAAGGGGAAGGATCCTCAGGCGCGTTGTTCTGCTTGTGACTCCAGGGCATATATAAACGTAGAAAATAGAAGAGAGAGGGGGACCACAATGAGGAAAAATTCAACATACATATATACCTCGCTTCTTTGCTAAGGGGGGTAAATAATGAACATATAATATGGGAGGAGACACACTCACATCAGGTGTCTAAACTTGGTCAGATGACTACTCCTCTGGAGAGGGGATGGGTTGAGGGTGAGGGGAAGCCTCCTGATGATTCCTAAGAAAAATAGGGAAAAGGGAAAAATAGTGTAATAAAATTTATTAACATACAAAAGAATAGAGATTAAAAATTCACAAGCGGCCAAATAATATTGGCATAGGGAGGAGATAGAGCCAGACTCCACAGAGCGTCCGTTTCAGAGATGGGTTGTCATGTGTTGTCTGGTTTCCAGCTGGCAGAGTCTTCTAGTCCGTGCGTGGAGTTCAGCAAGCGGCAGGGAAGGTGAGACACCACAGCTGTTTGTGTCTGGAGGCGTGGTGCTGGACTCTAGCAGGGCGTTGGGAGGGACACTCCATGCGCAGTGGCTCTAATGTATATTGGGGGTTTATTATGTGTATTAGGGAGGCGGTTATTATATGTATTGGAGAGGCGGTTATTATGTGTATTAGGGAGGCGGTTATTATATGTATTGGAGAGGCGGTTATTATGTGTTTTGGAGAGGCGGTTATTATATGTATTGGAGAGGCGGTTATTATGTGTATTAGGGAGGCGGTTATTATATGTATTGGGAGAGGCGGTTATTATATGTATTGGGAGAGGCGGTTATTATGTGTATTGGGAGAGGCGGTTATTATATGTATTGGGAGAGGCGGTTATTATGTGTATTAGGGAGGCGGTTATTATATGTATTGGGAGAGGCGGTTATTATATGTATTGGGAGAGGCGGTTATTATATGTATTGGAGAGGCGGTTATTATATGTATTGGGAGAGGCGGTTATTATATGTATTGGGAGAGGCGGTTATTATGTGTATTAGGGAGGCGGTTATTATATGTATTGGGAGAGGCGGTTATTATATGTATTGGGAGAGGCGGTTATTATATGTATTGGAGAGGCGGTTATTATATGTATTGGGAGAGGCGGTTATTATATGTATTGGAGAGGCGGTTATTATATGTATTGGAGAGGCGGTTATTATATGTATTGGAGAGGCGGTTATTATATGTATTGGGAGAGGCGGTTATTATATGTATTGGAGAGGCGGTTATTATATGTATTGGGAGAGGCGGTTATTATATGTATTGGAGAGGCGGTTATTATATGTATTGGGAGAGGCGGTTATTATATGTATTGGAGAGGCGGTTATTATATGTATTGGGAGAGGCGGTTATTATATGTATTGGAGAGGCGGTTATTATATGTATTGGGAGAGGCGGTTATTATATGTATTGGAGAGGCGGTTATTATATGTATTGGAGAGGCGGTTATTATATGTATTGGGAGAGGCGGTTATTATATGTATTGGAGAGGCGGTTATTATATGTATTGGGAGAGGCGGTTATTATATGTATTGGGAGAGGCGGTTATTATGTGTATTGGGGAGGCGGTTATTATGTGTATTGGGAGAGGGGGGGTTATTATGTGTATTGGGAGAGGGGGGGTTATTATGTGTATTGGGAGAGGGGGGGTTATTATGTGGATTGGAGGAGGGAGGTTATTATGTGTATTGGGGAGGCGGTTATTATATGTATTGGAGAGGCGGTTATTATGTGTATTGGGGAGGCGGTTATTATGTGTATTGGGAGAGGGGGGGTTATTATGTGTATTGGGAGAGGGGGGTTATTATGTGGATTGGAGGAGGGAGGTTATTATGTGTATTGGGGAGGCGGTTATTATATGTATTGGAGAGGCGGTTATTATATGTATTGGAGAGGCGGTTATTATATGTATTGAAGAGGCGGTTATTATATGTATTGGAGAGGCGGTTATTATATGTATTGGGAGAGGGGGGGTTATTATGTGGATTGGAGGAGGGAGGTTATTATGTGTATTGGGGGAGGGAGGTTATTATGTGTATTGTTGGAGGTGTTATTATGTGTGTAACGGTGTTCCCCCCACCCGATGGAAGATCCTCCTGTTACCAGGTGTATGGTGCATGCTCAAATAGTGATATATCAAAAGTGGCGCTCTATTATAAGCTTTAAATACGTGTTAATCCAATATTAACATATACAGGCATACCCCGGTTTAAGGACGCTCACTTTAAGTACACTCACGAGTAAGTACATATCGCCCAATAGGCAAACGGCAGCTCACGCATGCGCCGGTCAGCACGTCCTGAACAGTATTACCAGCTCCCTACCTGTACCAAAGCTGTGTGCAAGCGGGGAGACTATAGAGCCTGTTACAAATGCATTATATACATCAGTTATGCACGTATATGACGATTGCAGTACAGTACATGCATCGATAAGTGGGAAAAATGTAGTGCTTCACTTTAAGTACATTTTCGCTTTACATACACGCTCCGGTCCCATTGCGTATGTTAATGCGGGGTATGCCTGTACATGATATAAAATGTGTTTAAAAATATATATATGTGCAGCCGTGATATAGGGGAGTGATACAAGTGCAAATAGTGATATATCAAAAGTGGCGCTCTATTATAAGCTTTAAACACGTGTTAATCCAATATTAACATATACATGATATAAAATGTGTTTAAAAATATATATATGTGCAGCCGTGATATAGGGGAGTGATACAAGTGCAAATAGTGATATATCAAAAGTGGCGCTCTATTATAAGCTTTAAACACGTGTTAATCCAATATTAACATATATCCTGAAGAAATCCTAAGGGAAGAAACGCGTAGAGTGAAGGTGATTCACAGCCAGCCCTCCAAATCGGAACTCCCGAAGTCTCACTGACGTCACATCCGCCCTGCTGGAACGCAGGAGTGAGACGCACGCCGAGAAGAGGGAAGGAAAAACTGCACCAAGATACCGGAGGCGAGATGCATTGCGTATCTAAATGCTTTTAAATAGCATACATCATGTGAGTGTATTGTTATATTTTTAACCACTTGAATAGTTTTTAAACAGATCGCGCTATGTTGGCTTTTCTGTGTTTAACCATTTAAGGAATACATTCCCACACCGAGGTTCCAGCCAGCTTATCATCACTGCAGACATATACCCAAAGATACCTTTACGTACACAGTATCATCCTCACACTTGTGAGTATAAATAACAGCAGACTTAAAGAAGAATACATATTTATTTGTCACAATACTGCACCATCAGTTTTATTTTTTATATCTCCACATGTTTGCGCTTCCCTTTGATCACCACGTCGCTGTATGGTGCATGCTACCTGTTGGCTCACAGAATGCTGAGTTGTCCGCCGATGGTTGTGGGGACTGCAGGACAGGCTTCTGGGGTATGTACCCGACATTTACTCAATGGTACACCGCGCCTCCATCTGCCGTAAGCTCCAGATGTATGGAGGCAATCTCCTACGGTAGAAACGGTTGCCTCTCCTACCCAGTAAGATCACACACAGGCAGGAGGTATATTCAACTGGAATAGATTTATTCCTGTACACTCACAGCACATGGTATTTCTCTGCCCAATACAGTCTCTGTTCTGGTCTCCAAACTTAGGATGGTCCCTGGACCTTCACTACATGTCAAGGGCCCCCGCAGTAGTCCCTGCTCCTCCCCAGCCCTCTAGAAGGACAAGGGGAAAAAGGTAAACACTCACTCTCCCCCTTAGGGAAGAGGACCAGGGCTTGCCAGTGCACAGCAACCCTGCGTGATACCGTGTCTCTCTGAACGGTAGAGACACTACTGAATTTGGGGTTGCACCTCCCTTAAGTACAGTAGGGGGAAGGTACCAGGTCAGAACCCAGGATTGGGCAGAACACAGACCTAGTCACACCTCCTCCCATGTCACTCAAGGGACTGCCTGAGTCCCATAATTGGTACTGGCACTGCCTGCTCTTACCAGGGCTTGCATGCCAGTGAGGGCAGAATGGTAGCCAGAAACCAGCCATGGCTACATGTGTATTGGGTGTGAGAGAGAGAGGGAGCAGAGGTGTGGGAGAGAGGGGGTGAGTGAGGTGGGGCATAAGGGAGAGAGCGGTGGGGGAGTGAGAGAGAGAGGTGGGGGTGTGGGAGATAGAAGGGGGGTCTCGCAAGGCCATCGACATGGGGGGTGCGGGGGCAGTGGAAACTCTAGTCCTGGGCTCTGGGAAAGCTGTCTGCGACCCTGGCTATTGGCATTTAGGGAATAGCATTTGAATAAGTAATTTTGCATTAATTACTTATTTGCATATGCCGCATTAAAAATAAGGCAGACCTTGGTGTACATTAGTGAATAGGTTGACAAATAAAATTGGAGTTAAACACTTATTTTGCCAATTTTCCAGTTATCGCCCATTGGCTATTAGGAAGGCTTTAGAGACTAATGAGCCTTGTCATCACCAAAGAGTAAGGATCTGCCAGCCCTTAAGATATAGGTCTGCATTTACTAAGCAGTGCTAAGCAACATCAAACCGAAGCTCCTGCCATTCATCCACCTGTTCCCTAGTAACAAATCCATTTTGTGTCCCATCTAACAAATTAATTATGTTTTACATGGTTTTATAACTCTCCCAAACTGTGACCGTGACCCTCCTGTGTGTTTTATTAAACATTATTTATGTGCACCTTATTAAACTCCTATTTTGTATTTTTTTTTGCAAGATCTGTATCAAAATGCAAAACATTTCATGCCATCCCAGCAACGAAGAGTTAAAGATGTGTTTTGCACTCAATAACTAGTAAGTGCAATAACTGGGAGAGGGAGCGGCTCAGTGGGTAACGACACTGACTGGCACTGAGAGTTTGCAGCAGGGAGCCTGGTTCAATTCCTGGTGTCGGCTCCTTGTGACCTTGGGCAAGTCACTTTATCTCCCTGTGCCTCAGGCACCAAAAACACAGATTGTAAGCTCCACGGGGCAGGGACCTGTGCCTGCAAAATGTCTCTGTAAAGTGCTACGTAAAACTAGCAGCGCTATACAAGAACACGCTATTATTAATATTATTATTAGTATGCAGTAGATACACATGCTTAGTGTATAGTTACAGTGCAGCGTGTTCTGACTCTCTGGCGACTCCTGTCTCTAACTTAGAGTAACTACACAAAAGAGTGGCAAGGTCCCATCTGATGTGACAAACGTTTGTGAACAGATGGCATAAACCAGCACCAAACTGTTACAATCTGCAGGGTGCACTAAACCCTCTGGGGAGCAATGTAGCTCCATCCTATGCTAATCTCTCCGTGACTGACTTTGAAGACAAGCACATGTAACCCTTCCTGCCCGGCTCCTAGAGAGTTTACATTGGTGCGCAGTAAATGGCTACTCAGCATAGCTTACCTCAAATCAGGGTGCTGGATTCAGGCGGCTGGGTGGTGAAATAGATAGTGAGCTCTTCAGGGCAGCGACTCCTTTTCCAAAATTTTACCTTTATGTCTGAAGCGCTTTCTTCCCATTATGTGTTATTTGTATGATTGTCACATGTATTACTGCTCTAGAAGGGCTATGTACATTAATGGCGCTATATAAATAAAAACATACAAACATACATACATACAATAGCAAGGCTCACAATGACGGCCCCAGGAAGTTTTGTAGTATAACTCAGTCTTTATTTCACTTAATTCAGTCAGGTGACTTGAAACACCTATATAACTAGAGACACACTGGGGAAGCAGCCTAGACAGGGGGAAGCAGCCTACATGTAAAGCAGGCCATCTTTAAAGTAGCCATTTTTAAGTGACAAGCAGCATGTAGCTTAACACCTACTGGCCCTGAATCCTGGTTTTGAACTACGCTGGAAAGAGGATATTATCTATCCCAGACTGCACATCTCAGCACTGAACTATTGCTGCCAAGCCGCCACTAATATTTATATTTGCTCTGACCTCACTTCTTTTCAAAATACGTGCTTCTTTCTACCAGCCTCAATATGGGGCTCATTCGCAAAGCAGTGACAAGTGGTTTTAAGCATGATAAATGCCCTTATAGCACGATACTGCCTGCTCTGCTATTCACAAAGCAGTGATAACAGTGCAGTATCGCGCTATAATGGCTTTTTATCACCTATAAACAAGCAGTGAAAAAAGAGTGGTAAGAAAGGCCCAAAAATGGCAAATCTGTCGTTTTTTGCCAGTAACTGCTACTCACAAAGCAGCAACTTTATCGTACTATAAAAGCTCACCATTTCTTTTCACCAGCTAAAGGCTGGTGCAAAAGAGATGGAGACATGCATAAAAGCATTTTTTTCTACACAGTATTAATACAAAAGGCCGGCGGGGGTCTCCGGTGGTCCCCGTGGGTGTCTGGGGGCCCTCGGGTGGTCCCCGCAGATGTCTAGAGGTTCTCGGGTGGTCGTGTGTGTAAAATAAATAATAAATAAAATAATAAAAAATAATAAAATAAATAAATAATGGTTTTATGTGGGGGCACATTGTGTATTGTTTATTAAATATTGTAATGGTTTATTGGGGGTCTAGGAGGTGGGTGAAGGGGATATTAGTCCAGAGGATGGGTGGTTAGGCCTACCGGGTGGGAAGTGGGGGGAGTGGGTTAACCCCTTAATTAGGTAAGTGGTGTTTATGGTGCATCACCATAGATAGCTCATTATAATACTGATAATTCCTTATACCATAATGGATCCAGGTTTAGGGACATAGAGTATAATCCATAACATCCCAGGGTGAGAAACCAGAGGCCTGGTGGTCCCCACGCGGGTACCCCAAAATAGGTCTCCTAATGATGGTGTACTACACCCAGGGGAAATAACTCAATCAGTCCAGCGTTGGAGGGTAAAAAAATAATGGGCCAAGGCCCTTTACCTCCCTTAGTGGTGTCCTTGATGGGTGGATCCGTTCCAGCGTGCAGTCCTCTCAGGGTAAACACAAGCAGCAGAGGTGTAGAGGAGCACAGCAGCGTTTCTTGGCAGCATACCAGCTAGTGGATCACCAAAATGAGGGTAACTCCAAGCAGGGATGAGTATTAAAAGAGTACTTTAATGGTCAGTGCAAAACAAAACAATGGTAGGAGCGCACCTACGCGTTTCGTACGGACTTTTGCGCCTGCCTTTAGCTGGCACGTTTTTCTGGTGTGCTTTTAAAGCACGATTCAGTTATCGCCCCTTAGTGAATCCCGCTGACTGGCAAAAAACGGAACGTTTTGCAGTTTTTTTGCCCGATCGGATGTGTTTTGCTCGCAGGGCTGAAAAAATGCCTTTTAAGCCCGATAAAGCGCTGTTGTCACTGGTTAGTGAATCGCGCAGCAGCCTGTATCGGCCTTAATAGCCACTTTGCGCTCTTAAAAGCAGTTATCACTGCTTAGTGCATAGCCCCCACAGTATCCTACAGGACCAATTACCTTACAGCCCAAGACTTCACTGTGTGCTGGCCTGGCTGAGTAGATTACCAGCCCACCGGACATCGGAGTCTAACAAATCACATACACAGGATAAACATGGGGAATAAACTGCCTACATTGGGAAACATAATATAACACGGTCAGCCAGTTTGGCTGCAATAAGATGGCCGTATGAGCCTACAGTATCTTCATGGGTAGGGGCAACCAGCGTGCTTAACCTTTAATCTGCTGCCCCTACTGACACATGGATGACAAAGAAAAGTAAGGCAGAAGTAATACCTTTAATAGCTAACTCGTGGTTAAAAAGAATGTAAGCTTTCAGTGCCACAAAGGTCCCTTCTTATGCAGACTTTTTTTTACCTAAATGGTACACGGTGGCATCATCTCTTTGTGAGGATGTTTCAGTGGTAGAAATCTCCAATATACTTTAGAGCAATTCAGTTATCGGAGGTAGCGCTCAGAGAGCGTGGGCGATCAATACTCGTTGGCTTGGATTCTGAAATATTCTGTATTGCCCGAATGATAAACCCCTTGGGGGTGTATCATTGTTACAAGCTTTAGTGAATACAGCAAGAGTGTTAATGATTAGTCAGGACAAGCACCAACAGCTCTCTTGTCCCGTGTCACCAATTGCCCATATGCAATCTCCTCCTGCATGTCCCACCATAAACTGAAGCGTAACATGTCCGGAACAGAACGAATACTCTATGGGCCTCATGCAGTAAGCGACGATTATGTGAAATCGGCAAGCTTATCGATTAGTCATGTTATTGGCGTTTTTCCCTCTCCGTATGCAGTAAGTGCCGAATACATTCAAAATCAACCAGAAAACAAATCCGCCCACTCTCACGATGATGAGCCGATCACACACAGGTGTATCGGCGTGCGTGGCGGGGTGCTGTTAGGTTGCACAATCACAAATCTTGCTGAATCAGGCGAAACAAGCATGTTTTTGATTGCGCGCCATATTTAAAGGCAACGTGTACTGCTAATCATTCTCTGTGTTGTTGGGAGTGAGAGAGAGAGAGAGACGCACAGAGCTGGACGATTGAAGATTTGCATATTGACTGAGAGACTTGTTGTGTATTGGGTGAGCTTTGTCCTTTGTTGTTTTGTTTACATCTTTGTCTTGTTTTATATGTGGAAGTGGGTCGTGTGATTGCCTGTACATTTCTTGTCTGTTTTTTGTGAGTGCTGGAAGTATGCCCGCAAAGCGTGGGAAGAGTGATGCTGGTGGGAGTGGGACTGCTACTCGTGCGAGTACGCGTCGGAGTGAACGTTCTGTTCAGGGGAGTGATGTTGCTGGTGCACCGAGTGGTGTTGCTGGGAGTGGGAGTGCTGGTGCTGGGAGTGGGAGTGCTGTTGTTGGGAGTGGGAGTGCTGGTGCTGCGAGTGGTGTTGCTGGGAGTGGGAGTGCTGTTGTTGGGAGTGGGAGTGCTGTTGCTGTGAGTGGGAGTGCTGGTGCTGGGAGTGCTGGTGCTAGGAGTGTGAGTGCTGGTGCTAGGAGTGTGAGTGCTGGTGCTAGGAGTGTGAGTGCTGGTGCTAGGAGTGGGAGTGCTGGTGCTGGGAGTGCTGCTGGTGGCGCAGTTGCTGATGGGGTGTCTGGTGGTGGCGTGCTTGCTGGTGGCCAGCTTTTGGAGGCTCTTCCATTGGAAGAAGGAGAGTCCAGTCAGCACCAGCCAAGCTCTGACCCTAAACCTGCTCGGAAAAAACGTGTGGAGAAGCCACGTAATCCTCGCTTCAATGACCAGGAAAATAGGGCTCTTGTCACTGGCATTCTGGAGCACTATGACAGTCTCTATGGACATTTAGTAGGTAAGTGTAACTTTACATTTATTATTCAAATACATGTGATCCTAGGTCATCTGAGTTTTGTTCATATGCAAATATGGGTACACAATATCTTTCTATGTTCATTAGTGTGGAAACACAGCTTTTTATCATGCCTTACAAGGACAAATAAACACAGGCGGTCAATTTGCCAGAACTGCATACAATATGAATGCAACCTTGCTTACATGTATAGGTTTAGTAGTGAATGCTCATGTGCTGCACATATTACACATAAAACAGCATGTTTGCTATCTCTTGGAACAGCTAGCAGTGTAGGAAACTGGTGCTTATATTATTATTCATTTACCTCATATCTTTTATATGTTTTTCAAGGGCGGACAAGTGCAGCAAGCAAAAAAGAAATGTGGGACACAATAGTCATTGGTGTCAATGCCTGTGGGAATAGTGTCAGGGACAAGTATCATTGTCGGAAAAGATTTGATGATATTAGGTCCAAATTGAAAAAGAAAATACAAGACCAACGCGTGCATGCTACTGGCACTGGAGGTGGGCCCACACCACAACGTCTCATATTGACTCCATTGGAGGAGCTGCTTCGGCCAAAATTACTTACCGTCGTCGTGGAAGGCTTGGCTGGTGACCGTGACATTGGAATTTATCCGTCACAATTTCCAGCAGGTGATAAATATTACTGTACTAGGCGTGTCGTTGCTTACAGTTATTTTGCATATTTACACTGCTTTTTATACTGTCTTCACAATATAAGCATACCTGCATCTATATATGTATATGTCTGATTCTGTATATATATATCTCAAAATAGACATATATGTAGTAGTCCTACTAAAAGCAGTAACTAATATAGCACGTGCCATTGCGTGCTCATTTACATGTGAATTCCCAAAATGCATAGCTGCAGTGGAAGCAATTGATGGTGGGCGAAGATGGGGAACAACAGGGTAGTACACATGTGTAACACATGTTCATGAGAAATTATTAGTAGCTACAGGTACAGAACAGAAATATGTATCATATTATTGTGTATTTTATTGATTTTACTCCGACAAACATGACATTACTGCCTATTTTAAGCATGCATCAAAGAAATTGCATGTAACGGCCTACAAACATCACTGGCACTAACACATCTATAGTTGCTTATGAAAAGGTCCATTTTTGCTTTATGTCATATACAGACAGCATAATGAGGCACACGTATCATATGTTATGTCATTGTTTTCATAACTTAAACACTGCAGATGACTACTTAGCTCATCTACCATTGTGTTAAAGCAGCTGCAATTAATATCTCATCACAGCATACACTTCAACAGAGGGGGTGGGGTTCAGCACACACACTAATTACAGCCTCATTTCACGGTCAACTTAGTTCACACCATTTGCACCTGTTTCAAGTCATTGAAAGGTGTGGCTGATTAGGCTTTTTGGGGAAGGGAATACCTTTCTTACAACCTGAATAGCACAACTGAAGTTAATCACACTCATTTGAAAGCTTAACTCTAGCTACTAAATGCCCCAACAACTCATTACTTATCAAAGCGTACGTCACACATTAGTTCACTCATATCTATAGTTGAACTACTATGAAAGACACATTATCACACACTGCATGTGTTGTCTTGTTGAGTCACAGCCACATTCAGGTGTGCCACATCTTCGATTAATGTACCACACATATCCTCTACCAAAAACAACACTTTTTGCAATATGACCACCTTCATGATAACCATTGTGAATGGTCATCTCATGATAGTTATGTACATTATGATACTGATATCACTACACAACATATGATTTTTATGTACTCATTTAATCTATTTATCCTCACGCATTACTGCAGAAACATAGTATGTTGTATGTTAGGGAACTCAAAAATTCTAAGTACACAGGCATGTACAGTGTTATTACAACTATTTATGTTCACTTTCACACACATTTTCGGTTAAGGAACTGATGTTGTTAGTTAATCATAAATACAGAACATACAATAAGTGTTTGTTCAATATTTACACATGTAAATGTAAAACTTATGTTATTGTTATATATAGTTGCCCCTGGAGGACATGTGTCACCTGAGATGGAACAAGTGTCTTCACCTGGGTCAGCCAGCTCAACACTACTAGAAGGTGAGTGTATCATTTGCTGGCCATATAATATGTGCTCTTCTATATGTTATGTTGTCATGTGCATTATTTGTTTTGCACATCTTCTTTAAATAGGATTACTTAGTGTCAGTGAAAATTAAGTGTAAGGCAACATGTATTGTGTTAGTGATGTTAATTATCATGTAGGACTTCTGAGTTTAGAGCAACTTTTCATTCATTCATATTTCATACTGAGTCCAAACATTATTCGTAAGTCAAGGTAGTTTTTAATGAGGTTATAAAACGTATGCTAACATGTTAGGTGTTACTTAGGACACAGTACAATTACATAGTAACACAGCATACATTAACATGCCATTTAATAATGTGTACATTTCTTTTTAGAACATCATGGTGATGAGGATGATGAGTATGATGAGGATGACGCCACAGAAGAGACTGAAATACAATCATGTGACCATGAAGAGGTGCCAATAGAAACTGTTGTACCGCCAAATCGTCCATCAACTTCCACATACGATGCAATTGTAGCTTCAGAGGGAAAAATAGTGGACGCAGAAAATCGTCGCCATTCAGACATGATGACAGTGCTGGAAAGGATGATTGGACTGCAGGAAGAAACAGTATCACAATTGGCACATCTCCACAGAGTCTTCATTGAAGTGCCTAAACAGTTGCAAAAAATCAACACCTCATTCGAAGCATTAGTTGTTCAGCAAACACAAGCTAATTACTGGAGAATGACTAATGTACCACAATTCAACACCTCCCAGCCAGGATCTGTTCATGCAGGTCAGTTTTCACCACATTCATCTGATATTCATTCACCAGGCCCAAATGTTACCGGTCAAGTAGCAGACATTGCTGTGCAGGTTCCTGATGACATCCTACCGCTGCCATCTGTACAAATTCAGCAGCAGACACCTACAAAGGAGGCGACAAAAACAAAACAAGACACACATGAAACAGACCAACCATCACTTGTGCAGTGTCTACCAACTTGCTCACATGTGTCACTGGGCACAAGCCCTGTCCGTGAACAGTCACTACCCAAAAGCCCTGTAGGTGAGTCGCTGCCCAAAAGCCCTGTAGGTGAATCGCTGCCCAAAAGCCCTGTAGGTGAGTCGCTGCCCAAAAGCCCTGTAGGTGAATCGCTGCCCAAAAGCCCTGTAGGTGAATCGCTGCCCAAAAGCCCTGTAGGTGAATCACTGCCCAAAAGCCCTGTAGGTGAGTCACTGGCCACAAGCCCTGTAGGTGAGTCACTGGCCACAAGCCCCGTAGGTGAACAGTCACTGGCCACAAGCCCTGCCCGTGAAGTGCCAGAGGCCACTCAAAGTGGCTCTGTTGTGCCTAAAGTTGGTGGCAAAAGAAAAAGGAAAATTCAAGAGACAACAAGCAGGCCTGTTACTCGCTCGCAAAAGGAACAAAAAAAATAAATGTTATAATTCAGAAAATATGTCTTTGGCCTTGTTTTGTTGACTTCAGATTATCTAATTACTATTGTATGTATGCTGAAGACTGTGTTGTTTCCAAACTTTCAACTATGTTCTTGTACACGTGAAGTTTTGGAAATGTTAACACTCATAATTAATTGTGTTATAAATATTTATGTTGTAATCGTCTGTTCAGTAATGGTCCACCAGGAGCCAGTTGCTAAGTTTAGAGAAGCTGCCATTGACTTTGCAGCAAAACATTGCATTTGGGTGTGTTAATTGATGTAAGAATTGCATATGCATATTAGTCACATGCAATTATTAAAACACCTAAGTAAGTGCAAACATCTTTTTTGTACGTGTACAGCAGGATTATGTGTAAATTATTACTTACCTTTGCCTTGCTTGGCCATTGTAATTTTGTCCTTTAATCAGTTGTGTGTTCGTTTCTATAACATCTCAGAATGTATAATAATATATATACACACACACACACACACACACTGAGTGAGTGTGAGTGTGAGTGTGTGAGTGTGTATATATATATGTGTATGTATATATATATGTGTATATATATATGTACATTAGGCCTGTATTATTAAAATAGTGTTTTCACAAGGAAGCATGAAGTGTATTAGTTTGTGTATACCAGTTTATATAGTACTATATATATATATATATATATATATATATATATATATATATATATATATATATAGTACTATATAAACTGGTATACACAAACTAATACACTTCATGCTTCCTTGTGAAAACACTATTTTAATAATACAGGCCTAATGTTTGAGAAATATCCTAAGTATGAGACTCTAACAGTATTGTGCTTAAACAAATGTTTATTACTTAATTCAATCATGTTTCTCACCATTTAAATAGGTTTCATACAAGGTATACTTAATGCCATCAATGTTGTGTGTACTCCTGCAATATAAAAAAAAATAAAATATAATATATAAATATATATATATTTTTATAAGAGATATATTTATATATATATATATATATATATATATATACACACGTATTTAAACTCATGCAGACAGGGAGTTAACCAGACTTTCACATACACACAGAAATGTAAGCGGGGAAAAAACATTTCTTTTTGCAGGTGTGTTTTTACTGATATGCCTGGCTAAGAAATATTTTCACACACTGGTCTTTGTTAGTTTTCAAAAAAACACTATGTGAACGCATTCACAGTCTAGGGATGTTTTTCACAAACGAGATAAAAGAAGGAGAAATGTTTCTCCCACAGTCCCATATCACGAACCACAACTGTTAACCCAATTAGACAAACAAATCCAATTGGCGTTTGAAATAAGGAGTCAAAGTAGTTAGTTTTGTTGACCTTGACAAGGAAAAACAGGAGTTTGTTAGCCATTCAGCACATTCATTTTGATGAGCAAATAACACAGACCTGCACACAGCTTTTGTGCTACTCAGACATGGCTGATGAATTCGTTAACAATATTAATCCCCTTTTAGGGTATAAGTACATGATCTGTGAAGCCATCTTGAACAGTCGCGGACAGAAAGCAAGCACACGCCAAATCGATGATTTCATTCGAGCAAAATATCCTTATTACCAAGACCGTAAGCATGCACGGAATTTTAATTCCTCAATAAGATTCACTTTATCAAGTAATGACTTTTTTGAACGTGACCAGGATAAGCTACAACACACCTATGGTTTCTGGAAGATTGCCCCGGAAAAACAATTTCTCCTGAAAGACGGCACTTATATTGTCGTGAAAGGCATATTTATTCCTAATGGCAATAGCAATGTATCCGCTACTACTGATCCGTTTGAATCGATACGTGCTGCAATATCTGCAGCCTCCATTCCTGAAACCCACATTGTACAAGAACAAAAGTACTATGATTATGTACCAAGCCTTTCAGCTGAAAATGCATTGGAATGGGAACCCGAAGAAATGAACCTACCTCCCGACCAATTATTTGAAGAAAGCAGTGGCGATTCCTATGAGCGCATCCTGGAGGAGATATGTGCCATACTGGATTCAGCGGTTGGGTTAAGCGTGGATGAAAATGCCTTGCATTTCTGGAGCGACCAGTTGCAGCCAGGCGAAGAGTTAATTCTAGAAGAATGGTAAATATAACAATCGTTATGCGTTGACTCTGCGTTTAAATTTTTTTTTTTTTTGTAACCACCATTTTCACTTTCAATGCGTGGATACAGCGTAACATTGCAGACTGCATAACATGTAGCGATCACAAACAAATTGTTTCCTAATACAATATAGTAGGACCTGAAAGAGTAGTACACATTGCTGACGGAATAAATATACGTACTTTCCTATCCCTTTAAACATATTAGCAACATTTTACCATTACTCTAACACATACCTGTTTTGTTATCATGCAACATCTACAACATTGAAAACCGGGTCCACCACGTATGACGTGGGACCCTTGTCATGGGCCAAGGCGTCCTTAAAAAGGATTAGTGATGTAAGTCCCGCCCCCAAGCGACGTGCGCGCCTCAAAGCCTATTGGCTGTCATGTTTTGTTATAGTAACGGTAACTGCAGTGTGTGATGCGTGCGGCTCAGTGTTTGTAGGCGTACCCTGGGCGTTAGCCGAATGTTAATTGAGTGGGAGGAGTGTTAGCGTGCGTTTCACGCTGGCTTAACATGACGTCACACGTATTGCATTTGCGCATTGTGTTATCGGCCGTGCTTTCTGTTCAAACACGTCTGTTTAAAAAGAATACAGATGTACTCGTTTAGAACGAATGTAGTTTCGTCTTCATTGTATTTGAAATAAAGATGTTATGTTTACTGGTATTTTCAACATGTATTGAACGCACAACGTACGCTTTGTTTTGCGCATGCGCTAACAGTTAGTGGAGCCAAGCGTGAAGTGCGTGCGCACACAAAGATGTGCGCGCACATCTTTCAGTATACAGGCAACGTTCACTTCTTATACATAGTTATGCCTGCTACAAATTTAAAGAAACATTACATACTGATGAACAGTTTTACTTCTAACATATAAGTGAGTGACGTGTGTATCTACACAATCATATAGAGCTGCGTAACGCGTTGTCACGGATGCATATCTAGTAAGGTGCCATCTTTGACCATCATGTGTTTGCTGTATTTCAGAGATGTCGGGGAAGATACAATCGGATCAATGTATGATTTCAGAAGAGTCTACCTTTATATGAGATGATTGTGAGGAGGAGCCACCGACTACTATACTACATATGGAACTAATTTTATATTGCTTGCAGCGCTTATTAACAAACAATTAAAAATGTGATACCCTTATGCCTATATTGCATAAGCACTTAATTAACATAATGATGTTGCAAAAGAGTGCCTCATGAATTTTTATTGAGTGTTCTTTAATGACTACTAACATTTTATGACATGGTGTGTTTTATATATAACAACCATTCCCACTCTGCTAACACATTTGTGTATTCTAATATGTAATGGAACGTATGACTGTCGAAACTATGTAACAATAATAATAATAATATGAGCATGTTCATGTATAGGGCTGCTAGTTGTACGCAGCGATTTACAGACACATGTTTCAGCCTGAGGTCCCTGGCCCGTGGAACGTACAAATGTTTTTTTGCCGCATGAGGCACAGGGAGATAAAGTGACTTGGCCAAGGTCACAAGGAGCCCACACCGGGAATTGAACCAGACTCCCCTGCTTCAAACTATCAGTGCCAGTGTGTGTCTTTACTCACTGAGCCACTCCTTCTCCCAATGTAAAGGACACTTACAACCAAGTAGCCATTTATTTTTAAAATCTCTTGTTACATGGGTATGTAGATAAAATGGTTTGGGACTGTAGCAAATAATGTTACTGGCCAGATGTTATGGTCCCCTCCAATGCATGATGTTCTGAATATGACATCACCATCATGTTATGAAGTACGTTTCTGTGTATATTTCATTAACCTAACTAACTATAGTTTACTGTGTTTATTAATCGTTTAGAAATACATAGTATAGTCAATATGATGATATAAGCTACCATAATAAAGCTGGTGTTATCATTTGTCGGTGTTATACATGGATCCTACACCAATTGATAGAGACACAAACAGTTGTCTTAAAAAGTGTGTCTATGCTAGTGATGAATGTGCTCCCGTAAGTAAACAAATAAGTACAGTTATCCCCTTTTCTCCAACCACCTCTATATTACATTAATGGAAATTATAAGGAAACATACATAAAATGTGATGAAATGTGAGTAATCATTTTGTAATACAATGCACATGAAAGCTCAAGAGTAGCTAAATGCATATACATGATACAGAAAGTACATATATGTAACATTTGTGTTTAAACCAATATGTTGGGTTTTTAGTTCCAATAATTATAGGAAGATTGAGGTAGCCACATCTTATGAGAGATGTCAGCAAATATACATACCATGATCAGTCATACTGGAGATATACCTATAATGCAAAGGAACAATATATAAATTGCAAACATTGACATGCCATCTTCAGTACCGTAAACAACACAGCAAAGTGTGTATTTGGTGTTAAATGTACAACACCATGTATATTTCATGACATTCAAAATGTAAATCAGCCTGGTGTACACATCATATGGATGTACATGTTACACTGCACCAATAACATTGTATGTAAGCATACTAGAAGCATGAATGATTATGGGCATAATATGTGTTTTGTCTTAGCATAAGGAATAACACAATGCTAAAATATTATTGCTTTGTTACCCAAGTTGTATTCACATACACACAACTAAAGTACAATTGAAGAGGGATTATATAACCTGTGCAACAATAACATACCGGTGCCACATCCCTTTGTGCACACAGCAGAGAAAAGAAAGGTGTGCAACCCATATTCATCTGTGTCCTAACAGAAGGTTATATAAAGAAACATTATTGTTAATATAACATAATTAAACTATAAAAGTAGTACTAGGAACATATGAGTTTGTACTTACAAGAAAAAAATGAATTGATGAGATTCTGTCGTGTCTGGCCACCACTGGCTGTTTGTTCATTTTCAGCAGCTACATGGGTGGGATGCTCGTCTACCAAAGCCTCAGCTAGGTCTGACTGTACATTGTGCCTGAGTGCAACATTGTGCAAAATGCAACAGGCAAGGATAATATCAGACACTTTTTGAGGCTTGTATAGAAGAGCCCCACCAGTTCTGTCCAGACACCTAAACCTGGTCTTGAGTAGGCCAAATGTCCTCTCTATAACAGATCTTGTAGATATATGGGCTGCATTGTACCTGTCCTCTGCTTCAGTTTGAGGGTTTAGCACCGGAGTCAAGAGCCACGGCCTAATTCCGTATCCTGAGTCACCTATAATGAATGGAGCACACATAAGCTGACATTAGTGATCAAATTGTACAATGCCAACATTCCTAAATCAACATGTGTTTTGTGTTAGAACATGTAAATATGTACTCACCCAGCAGCCAACCAGGTTCAAAATGTCCCTCTTCGAACGCATGGAAGACTGAAGAGTTCCTCAGGATAGAGGAATCGTGACTGGAACCAGGGAACTTGGGTACCACATGCATTATCCTCATCGTGGCATCACATACCACCTGTACATTGAGTGAATGGTAGTGCTTCCGATTGCGGTACACATGCTCACTCTGACTAGGTGCAATCAAAGCAACATGTGTGCAATCGATTGCACCCAGCACACATGGTATCCCTGCTATATTATAAAAGCCAGTCCTGACTTCCAGCCACTCTGTCGCCTCTGTAGGAAAATGAATATAATTCCTAGCGCGTCTATTGAGTGCATAGAGAAACTGGGTCAAGGCCCGCGAGAATGTAGATTGCGAGACCCCGCCCACTATGCCCACAGTTGTCTGGTATGACGCGGAAGCAAGATAATGTAATGAGCACAGCATTTTAACAAGCCCAGGGACTGCACGACCTCTGGCTGTGAAAAAATCTAAATCCCCCCTTATCTCCTCATAAAGAGCTAAGATTGCTGCTGAACTCAAACGATAGCGACTTACAATCTCCTCCTCACTCATCCCATCTAACAGGGTTCTCTCCCTGTACAGACGCGGACGAGGCACAAGTTGTCTCCTCTGTCTTCTCCTCTGATCTCCTGTCCCTCTACCTGTCCCTCGGCCTGTCCCTCTCCCTGTCCCTGTCGTATCCGCGTCACTGTCACTGTCCCTCGGTGTGTCCCTCCCTTGCCCTATATGATTGTCTTCATCATCAAGCATGTCATAGAAAAGAATGTTCCTCCGTCTCCTAAACATTCGCAACATTTTGAAATGAGTAGCTGTGAATGAGCAGGTAATGTGCGTCCTTTAAATAGGTATGTGATGATGTCAGGTGACATAGTAAAATGCAAGGTGTTACATTAACATAATAAAGTACTTCTGTGGCAAGCTGTGTGCACTTGTTGTTCTAAGTATTTGTTGTGTGTATTCTGCAGGGAATGATGATATTTGGCAATGATGTGACGTGAAGCTTTGTACAAAGATTGCTTGCAAATAAATAGTTGCATGTGCAATGCATGTAACACTTGTGAACGCAAGAGTCAGTCATGTAATGAGACAAAAAGGCTGAGATTGACGTGGGAAAAGTTTTGTGTAACATGTGTAATTATCCATGTTATTGTGACATGTTGGCAACAATGAATAGTCGTGTGCATATGCATGCATTTGTGTAAGGAGGATAGTTGGTATAGAATGAGTTTACAAGGTGTCCCAATGCTGAATTACTGTACATGTGTGTATAAGTTAGGTTGAAGTGCTTGTAATGCAACGGTTACAATGTAAACATGCAATGTGATTGAGCGTCCAATAAGTGACGTCATGAAAATAGGGAGGACCCAAAAGTATATGTAAACATGAGAAGACAGATGTACATGAACGTTTAAAGATGCGTGTCACATTACAAGCATTGTGTAATGTAAAGGAAGATGAATATACTGTGTATGAGTGACATGTGTGACATGTGTGACATCATGTAAATAATTGTCGCTGAGTTGAGTAAAATGTGTGATATGATGTGAGGTTCTCCTTTAAGAGTGTAGTATAGTATTTTCCCTTGCCACATCATCACATGATGAGTAATGTGACCCGCAAATGCTGAAAACATGTAAAAGTCGAATGTTATGCAAATAAGACACATCAGCTGTGACACAATGCAGGGAATGCCCCCACACTGTAATGCAAATCCCCCTTGTACTGTGAGCAATGAAACGTAAACAGTACTATACTGTTATACGTCCCCGCTCCATTGACTTCCATTGATGTACAGAAGATGTTTTTTTTCTAAGTGCCGTTCCGGCAGCCTTAGCGATCGTTCTCCCGTCCAAACTGCCAACTTTAGTTGGCGGGAGAAATCGGCCATAACATCTCAATTTCGTAGTGCCGATCAGCCCCGATAAGCTGTTTTTTTTTGTTGAATCCAGCCGATTTAAAAAAGTGGCGATCAGTGTCGAAAACAGGCTTATCGGCAGGCGACTGGCCATAACCAAATTATCGGCTCCGAAACCTGGCGATATGAAGCACTTATCGGCGCTTACTGAATCTCAAACCCAATTTTGGCTATAACATGGCCATATTTCCCTTATCAACGCTTACTGCATGAGGCCCTATCTCCCTTCCACTGCCCCCCTCCTCCCCTGCACAAACCTGTGCTACTATAGCGTGAGGTCTACCGGGATATCTGTGCTCTACTAAACTGTGGGTGCGGTCTACACTAGATGGCGCTCTGCTTCAGCTGGAGTAGCTGTAAGGACACTAGATGGCCCTTACTCTAAATCCCTACTGTAAAAACCCTTACCCTAAAAACCCCTAAACCAGTGGTTCCCAAACTTTTTTGGTTCAAGGCTCCCTCAGGCGATCAGGATTTTTTCAAGGCTCCCCAAGGTGATCAGGATTTTTCCACGGCGCCCAAAGTGAAAACAAAGTTGTATATACATACCTAACAGTTGGAGTGCGCAGTTGGTATGTCTCTCACACAGACTCTCTCTCTCGCGCACGCACTCTCTCTCTCGCGCACGCACTCTCTCACGCACGCACTCTCACACTCTCTCTCTCTCTCTCTCTCTCTCTCTCTCTCTCACACTCTCTCTCACACTCTCTCTCTCTCACACTCTCTCTCTCACACTCTCTCTCTCACACTCTCTCTCTCACACTCTCTCTCACTCTCTCTCTCTCACACTCTCTCTCTCACACACTCTCTCTCTCACACACACACTCTCTCTCTCTCACACACTCTCTCTCTCTCACGCTCTCTCACACTCTCTCTCAATCTCACACTCTATCTCTCACACTCTCACACTCTCTCTCACACTCTCACACTCTCTCTCACACTCTATCTCTCACTCTCTCTCTCTCACTCTCTCTCTCACACACTCTCTCTCTCACACTCTCTCGCTCACACTCTCTCTCTCACACTCTCTCTCTCACACACTCTCTCTCACACTCTCACACTCTCACACTCTCACACTCTCTATGTCTCTCTCACTGTCAGGAATCGGCGTTCTCCTCGCTTCCCACACAGAGCACTCCCTCTCCGCAGGGAGCCCCTGGACACACAAAACAATCTTGCCTTACCGGCCTCCACGGCTCCTCGCCCCTGCCGCCGTCGCGGGATCACTCCCCTCGGCGATTCCTCTGCTCAGCGCCGGGCGCGCCCACGTCCTCCTGCACGCACACCTACACGCACGCCAGCCCCAGACAATATGTGCATGCATTCCCAGCTTACAGAGCACACGCCTAACAGAGCACTTTTAACCACTGCTCCTGCAGTGAGGCGTCGCCCCCAAGCATCACACAGTTCCATGCAAATCAAGAATTACACTCAGCTGGGCTGTAACACCTCCCTCCTATCAGGGAAGACTCCTTGCAGTCCTCCAGGCCTGCCCCCTTTTCCCATTGGCCTGCCCAGCTTTATTATGCCTGTGCTTCCCATCACTCGTCGCTCGACATAGTCTCTGTATGGAAGTACTTCTGGATTCTCTCAGTGTTTTCACAGATTCTGACGCGGCTTGTACGACTACCCTCTCTGGCTCTCGATCTCGGCACCCCTTGGACAACGCTCACTCTGGTAACCCCTTGAACACGGCTTGGACTACGACCTATCTCCACTCTCCACTCCCTGACCTCGGCAAGGCATTCATCTCTCTATCTCTACAACCGGTACCGGCAAGTATTGTCTACCTTACTACACCTGGCCTGGCAACGCTTCATACCACACTCCGGACACGCTCCCTTTGCTGCGGGTGCGTGTATTACCACTTCCCCCTTCAGCTCAGGGGACGGGTCTGGTCTGCGGGCAGCACCGGCGTAACATTATGTCGAGCCCACAAGACGCAGACCAGACCGAACTTCAGCAGTTTCTCTCTAATCTGCGTCAGCAAACCCAGGCCATGGCGGATCAAATTGTGGCACTTACACGCCAGGTCGCAGTACTCTCAGACAGGGTACCGACTGCGACCCCGCCAGATGTAAGCCCCCACTCCGCAAGCGAAGTTAGCAGCTCAGATGTAAGGATTCCTCCCCCCAAGCCTTATGCAGGTGAACCGCAAGATTGTAGGGGTTTCCTAAACCAGTGTGAGGTGCAGTTTGAAATGGCCCCCCGTCTCTACAATACTGATCGCAAGAAGGTAGCCTACATTTTTAACCTCCTCACTGGCAGCGCCCTGGCTTGGGCTTCCCCGGTTTGGGTGCGACGTTCTGACCTTACCCAAGATTACCCGGCATTTAAAGCCGAGTTTCAACGGGTATTCGATTCCCCCGCTCGTCGAGAGATGGCATCTGTTTCTCTCCTCCAGATCACTCAGGGACGGCGGATCTTGACACAGTATTCTGTGGAATTCCGGACTCTAGCAGCCGAGACTAACTGGGGACAAGAGGCTCTCGTCTCCGTATTCTGGCAAGGCCTGGCAGATCCCATCAAGGACGAACTCTCTCGCCAATCCAGGCCAGATCAACTGGAGGTCCTGATTGATTTGGCCGTCCGAGTGGATCAACGCATCCAGGTACGCCGCTCAGAGCGTCAGCGCACTCGCTTCCATAACTTTCAAGTTCCGTTCCCCAGTACTCTCAGCAGCACTCCTGCTCCCCCAAGTACTACCACACCTCTTTGTCCTGCACTGGAGTTGCCAGAGCCAATGCAATTGGGGGTACAACGCATCCGCACACCGATACGGCAGTTCCGCCACGCCGGGGCATTGTGTTTCTACTGCGGATCCATGGAACATCTGGTTCGGGAGTGTCCACTGTGTCCGGGAAACGGGAACACCCAGTGAGTACAGAGGGGCTCTCTCTGGGTGTAATGTCTCCACGTCCCCTTCATAAAAATGAACTCCCTAAGAAACTTACATTTCCAGTCTTCCTTTCAGGCGATAAGTTCAAGACTTCTACCGCCGCTTTCATTGACTCAGGAGCTGGAGGAAACTTCGTGGATCTTGAATTCGGCAGGGTAAACCGTATACCACTAGTGAGAAAGAAGGTTCCCATCGCACTCGCTGGTATCGATGGACGTCCTCTTACCCCGGCCCACATCTCCTTAGAGACGGCTCCCTTGCTTCTGTCCTCACATCTGCACAAGGAGACCTTAGTTCTCGATGCCATTCACGCTCCTGGGATACCCATCACCCTTGGTCTTCCTTGGCTACAGCTTAACAATCCTCTCATTGACTGGACTTCCTCTGCTCCTATTTCCTGGAGGTCGAGGTCAGGCGAGACTCATCAACTGCTGGCCAATACCTCTGTTCCCGAAGTTATTCTACCTTCCGTTTACCATCAATTCCGGGACGTTTTTAATAAGGTACAGTCAGACCTCTTTCCGCCACACAGGACTTACGATTGTCCAATCGATCTAGTTCCTGGTTACTCCCTACCCAAGTCCAAGACCTACCCCTTGTCGTTACCAGAATCTCACGCTATGGATGAATATATCCAGGAGAATCTCAAGAAAGGGTTTATTCGTCACTCCAATTCCCCAGCAGGGGCTGGGTTTTTCTTCGTCAAGAAAAAGGACGGGTCGTTGAGGCCTTGCATCGATTACAGGGGTTTAAACCAGATAACTATTAAAAATCGTTACCCCCTTCCCCTTATTACCGAACTGTTCGATAAATTACAGGGGGCCAAGATTTTTTCCAAGTTGGATCTGCGTGGTGCCTATAACCTGGTGCGCATCAGGAAGGGGGATGAATGGAAGACGGCCTTCAACACGCATAGTGGACACTACGAATATCTGGTAATGCCTTTCGGCTTATGTAATGCTCCCGCTGTCTTCCAGGATTTCATCAACGACGTCTTTCGTAAGGTACTCAATATTTTTGTTATTGTATACTTGGATGATATCCTGATTTTTTCCAAAGATCTCCAGGACCATATACGCCACACCTCCTATGTCCTTTCCCGTCTCCGTGAACACCATTTGTACGCCAAACCGGAGAAGTGCACCTTTCATACGACCTCTACTCCGTTCCTGGGGTATATTATTTCCGATGAGGGGTTTATGATGGACTCCGGTAAACTTCAAGCAGTCACTGAATGGCCAAGACCCAACTCTCTCAAGGCCATACAACGTTTTTTAGGGTTCGCTAATTACTATCGTAAGTTTATACAGAGTTTTTCCACCATTGTGGCACCCCTCACTGCGCTCACCAAAAAAGGAGCTGATCCTTCTGCTTGGTCATCCGAGGCCATCTCCGCCTTCGAGACACTCAAGGAAGCCTTTATATCCGCACCTATTCTCCGTCATCCCAACATCGAACTTCCCTTCGTCATGGAGGTCGACGCTTCTGATTGCGGCGCTGGTGCCGTTCTTTCCCAGAGACCCACGCCCCAAGATAAGTTCCATCCCTGTGCATATTTTTCCAAGAAATTCTAGTCTGCCGAGAGGAATTATGACGTGGGTAACAGGGAACTTCTGGCCGTGAAGATGGCTCTTCAAGAGTGGAGACACCTGCTGGAGGGGTCAAAAGAGCCGTTTACTATTCTCACGGACCACAAGAACCTTCTTTACATAGAGAACGATCGACGCCTTGTTCCACGACAAGCTCGTTGGGCTCTTTTTTTTTCTCGCTTCGATTTTCACCTGTCCTATATCCCCGGGACCAAGAACGTAAAGGCAGACGCACTCTCCCGAATACATTCTTCTGAAGAGAGGCCAGAGGAATCGTTGGAGACTATTCTTCCACATGAGAGGATTCTCGCCACGTCTACGTTCAAGAATCTTGACAAGATTTTGCACTCCCAGAGACACATTCCCAAGGACTTGGTCGTTCCCGACAACAAACTCTTTGTACCATCCAAATTTGTTCCAGAGGTCCTGTCTTGGGGTCACTCCTCTAAATCTGCAGGTCATCCAGGTTTTAAGAAGACTACTGATCTCATTCGTCGGAATTTCTGATGGCCAAGGATGTCTCAAGATATTCTGGAGTTTACCCGCGCATGCCCCACGTGCGCTCAAAGCAAGACTCTCTGTCAAAAGCCTCAGGGTTTTCTGTTACCCCTTCCAGTTCCCGACCGCCTCATGTCCCACATTTCTATGGACTTCATCGTGGAGTTGCCCAGGTCCAGAGGAATGAACACTATCTTGGTGGTCGTGGACAGGTTCTCGAAGATGTCCCATTTCATTCCACTTAAAGGATTACCCACCTCCCCCGCCCTTGCTGATATCTTTACGGAGCATATTTTCCGGATTCATGGGATCCCTTCGTCCATTGTTTCTGACAGAGGTTCTCAGTTCGTATCCAAATTTTGGAGAGCTTTCACGAAGAGATTGGGCATCTCTTCTTCCTTCTCTTCCGCCTATCATCCTCAGTCCAATGGACAAACGGAGAGAATCAATCAATCCCTGGAGAAGTACCTGAGATGTTTTATATCCGATTTCCAGGATGATTGGGCTCAACTCCTCTCTTGGGCAGAGTATGCCGTCAATTCTGCAAAAAACGAGTCCACCCGGGAGTCACCCTTCTTTATAAATTATGGGTTCCACCCTCCCTGTCTTCCCATCCCCAACATTCCTTCTGGAGTACCAGCCGTAGATGAATGCATTTCTTCCCTCCAAACCGCATGGTCCAGGATTCAGTCTACCCTTCTCAACTCCTCCCGCAGATCGAAACTACAGGCCGATCGTCGTCGTCGTTCGGCGCCCAGTTACAAACCAGGGGATTTGGTATGGCTCTCCTCTAGGAATATCCACCTCAAGGTACCATCTCCCAAACTGGCACCTAAGTTCCTGGGACCCTTCCCTATTTGTGAACAAATCAATCCTGTGGTATTCCGGCTCCAACTACCACCCAGTATGAAGATTCCCAATGTCTTTCATGTGTCCCTCTTAAAACCATTCATCTCCAGTCACTTCTTTCCGGATCAGACGCGTAAACCGGATCCCATTACTGTACAAAATAACGAGGAATAAGAAGTTCACTCTCTTTTGGATTCTCGCCTATCCAGGGGTCAGCTCCAGTTCTTGGTGCAGTGGAAGGGCTTTGGCCCTGAAGAGAGATCCTGGGTACCTTCAAAGGACATTCATGCCCCGGCCCTTCTTAAGTCCTTCAGGAAAAAGTTTCCAGAGAAACCGTTCTTGGATCGTCCTGAGGCCGTTCCTGAAGAGGGGGGTACTGTCAGGAATCGGCGTTCTCCTCGCTTCCCACACAGAGCACTCCCTCTCCGCAGGGAGCCCCTGGACACACAAAACAATCCTGCCTTACCGGCCTCCACGACTCCTCGCCCCTGCCGCCGTCGCGGGATCACTCCCCTCGGCGATTCCTCTGCTCAGCGCTGGGCGCGCCCACGTCCTCCTGCACGCACACCTACACGCATGCCAGCCCCAGACGTTATGTGCATGCATTCCCAGCTTACAGAGCACACGCCTAACAGAGCACTTTTAACCACTGCTCCTGCAGTGAGGCGTCGCCCCCAAGCATCACACAGTTCCATGCAAATCAAGGATTACACTCAGCTGGGCTGTAACACCTCCCTCCTATCAGGGAGGACTCCTTGCAGTCCTCCAGGCCTGCCCCCTTTTCCCATTGGCCTGCCCAGCTTTATTATGCCTGTGCTTCCCATCACTCGTCGCTCGACATAGTCTCTGTATGGAAGTACTTCTGGATTCTCTCAGTGTTTTCACAGGTTCTGACGCTGCTTGTACGACTACCCTCTCTGGCTCTCGATCTCGGCACCCCTTGGACAACGCTCACTCTGGTAACCCCTTGAACACGGCTTGGACTACGACCTATCTCCACTCTCCACTCCCTGACCTCGGCAAGGCATTCATCTCTCTATTTCTACAACCGGTACCGGCAAGTACTGTCTACCTTACTACACCTGGCCTGGCAACGCTTCATACCACACTCCGGACACGCTCCCTTTGCTGCGGGTGCGTGTATTACCACTTCCCCCTTCAGCTCAGGGGACGGGTCTGGTATGCGGGCAGCACCGGCGTAACACTCACACACACTCAGACACTCACATACACACAGGGGAAATCAGAACGGGGGGGGGGGGTGAATCTGAGCAGGGGGGCAAGCGGGAAGCAAGAAAGGCATGGAGCAGTACTCACCACGTGCTCCATGTAGGAAGAGGCGGGCCTCGCTTTGCAAGCTCGTATAGAGCTTGCTGCGGGCCCCCAAAAAATCCTGGCAGCGTGCCAACATGCTGCCTGGCGCATCGAGAGCGCGCTAAATCCTTTCAGCCTGTGGTGACGGGGCGACGGGATTTATCGAGGTGCACAGCTGAGCAGGGCCCCCGGGCCCCCTGACTACATGGCCAGGGACGCCAGTAGCCCCTGCCGCCAACAGAAATCGCGGGGGCCGGTACAAACATTTTAAGCAGGCCTCCCCCCCGTGTCAGCGGTATTGCCCGCCGCCACCCCCCCCATTTCACACCTCACGAGCCCCCATCCCATGTATTTCTCTCCTTTCCATCTCACCCTCTCGCCTCACATGTATTTCTCTCCCTGCTTCTCACTCTTACTCCCTGTTTTCCTCACTCACCCCCTCTCTCCTCTCCCTCCATCAATTTCCCCACGCTCACTCATTCCGTCTCCCCCCCACAGGCTATATACGAAAAACTTCCCACCCCTGAATACATACAAAAAAATCCCCACCCCCCAAATATATACAACCTCCCCCCCCAAATGCATACAAAAAACACCTAATTTTTAATTTCTATATATATGCACACACACAATACATATATATATATATATAGATACACACACACACACACACACACACACACACACACACACACACACACACACACACACACACACACACACACACACACACACACACACACACATATAATCACACACACACATATAATCACACACACACACACATATATATAATCACACACACACACACATATATATAATCACACACACACATATATATAATCACACACACACACATATATATATATACACACACACACACACATATATATATATACACACACACACACACACACATATATATACACACACACACACACACACACACACACACACATATATATAATCACACACACACACATATATACACACACACATATATATATACACACACACACACATATATATATATACACACACACACACACACACACACATATATATCTATATACACACACACACACACACATATATACACACACACACAAACACACACACACACACACATATATAGCTATATATACACACACACACACACACACACACACACACATATATAGCTATATACACACACACACACATATATATAAACATATACACACAATCACACACACATATCACACACATATATATACACATATACACACAATCACACACACATATATACATATAAAAATCAAACCGGTGGCTTGCGGGGGGGGGGGGGGCGTGCCGGTGATGCGGGAGGGGAGTGGCTGAACGGCCCGGTCCCTGTACGGGGGAGGTCAGTGCTGCCGGTGCCTGTGCCACGTGGTGGGGGGGGGGGGGAGAGCTGGTGTGCTGCGGAGGGGGGAGGGCTGCAGTGCTGCTGGGAGAGACAGATGTCTCCGGTGCTGCTCCTCCAGTGCGCGCGCCGGGCCTCCCTCTTGCTTACTTCCGGCACTGCCAGCACGGTGACGCTGCCAGCAGGGTGACCCGGCGCCGGGTTCAGAGGTTTTTTTTATTTATAAACTAGCAGCCCTTGTTCCCCACTGCTGGCGGCCCTAATCGCGGCGCCCCTCTAGCCAAGCCACGGCGCACCAGCGCACAGTTTGGGAACCACTGCCCTAAACTAACCCCTTACCTAAAAAACCCTAAACTAACCCCTTACCTAAAACCCCCTAAACCCTAAAAACCCTTACCCTAAAAACCCCTAAACTAACCCTTACCCTAAAACCCCCTACCCTAAGCCCTTTTCCTAAAACCCCATACCCTAAACCCTAACCCTAAACCGCCTACACTAAGCCCTTACCCTAAACCGCCTTTAACTTAAAGCCCCCTACCCTAAGCCTTTACCCTAAAAAAACCCTACCCCAACAAGATTCAAATAAAATAAAGTATGAATTATTATTTAGCTCACAATTTTGTTTTAATATTGTAGTTTCATATTTACTTGGTTCAATTAATAAATTCATTTTGTTTTAATATTGTAGTTTCCTGGTAAACCTCATGCTATAGTGTACATTTATCCGGTAAACCTCGCACTATAGTGTACATTTATCCGGTAAACCTCGCGCTATAGTGTACATTTATCCGGTAAACCTCGCGCTATAGTGTACATTTATCCGGTAAACCTCGCGCTATAGTGTACATTTATCCGGTAAACCTCGCGCTATAGTGTACATTTATCCGGTAAACCTCGCGCTATAGTGTACATTTATCCGGTAAACCTCGCCCTATAGTGTACATTTATCCGGTAAACCTCGCACTATAGTGTACATTTATCCGGTAAACCTCGCGCTATAGTGTACATTTATCCGGTAAACCTCGCGCTATAGTGTACATTTATCCGGTAAACCTCGCGCTATAGTGTACATTTATCCGGTAAACCTCGCCCTATAGTGTACATTTATCCGGTAAACCTCGCGCTATAGTGTACATTTATCCGGTAAACCTCGCACTATAGTGTACATTTATCCGGTAAACCTTGCGCTATTGTGTACATTTATCCGGTAAACCTCGCGCTATTGTGTACATTTATCCGGTAAACCTTGCGCTATAGTGTACATTTATCCGGTAAACCTTGCGCTATAGTGTACATTTATCCGGTAAACCTTGCGCTATAGTGTACATTTATCCGGTAAACCTCGCGCTATAGTGTACATTTATCCGGTAAACCTCGCGCTATAGTGTACATTTATCCGGTAAACCTCGCGCTATTGTGTACATTTATCCGGTAAACCTCGCGCTATAGTGTACATTTATCCGGTAAACCTCGCGCTATAGTGTACATTTATCCGGTAAACCTCGTGCTATAGTGTACATTTATCCGGTAAACCTCGCGCTATTGTGTACATTTATCCGGTAAACCTCGCGCTATAGTGTACATTTATCCGGTAAACCTCGCGCTATAGTGTACATTTATCCGGTAAACCTTGCGCTATAGTGTACATTTATCCGGTAAACCTCGCGCTATAGTGTACATTTATCCGGTAAACCTCACGCTATAGTGTACATTTATCCGGTAAACCTCGCGCTATTGTGTACATTTATCCGGTAAACCTCGCGCTATAGTGTACATTTATCCGGTAAACCTCGCGCTATAGTGTACATTTATCCGGTAAACCTAGCGCTATAGTGTACATTTATCCGGTAAACCTCGCGCTATAGTGTACATTTATCTGGTAAACCTCGCGCTATAGTGTACATTTATCCGGTAAACCTCGCGCTATTGTGTACATTTATCCGGTAAACCTCGCGCTATTGTGTACATTTATCCGGTAAACCTCGCGCTATTGTGTACATTTATCCGGTAAACCTCGCGCTATAGTGTACATTTATCCGGTAAACCTCGCGCTATAGTGTACATTTATCCGGTAAACCTCGCGCTATAGTGTACATTTATCCGGTAAACCTCGCGTTATAGTGTACATTTATCCGGTAAACCTCGCGCTATAGTGTACATTTATCCGGTAAACCTCGCGCTATAGTGTACATTTATCCGGTAAACCTCGCGCTATTGTGTACATTTATCCGGTAAACCTCGCGCTATAGTGTACATTTATCCGGTAAACCTCACACTATAGTGTACATTTATCCGGTAAACCTCGCGCTATAGTGTACATTTATCCGGTAAACCTGGCGCTATAGTGTACATTTATCCGGTAAACCTCGCGCTATAGTGTACATTTATCCGGTAAACCTTGCGCTATAGTGTACATTTATCCGGTAAACCTCGCGTTATAGTGTACATTTATCCGGTAAACCTCGCGTTATAGTGTACATTTATCCGGTAAACCTCGCGCTATAGTGTACATTTATCCGGTAAACCTCGCGCTATAGTGTACATTTATCCGGTAAACCTCGCGCTATTGTGTACATTTATCCGGTAAACCTCGCGCTATAGTGTACATTTATCCGGTAAACCTCACACTATAGTGTACATTTATCCGGTAAACCTCGCGCTATAGTGTACATTTATCCGGTAAACCTCGCGCTATTGTGTACATTTATCCGGTAAACCTGGCGCTATAGTGTACATTTATCCGGTATACCTCTAGCTATAGTGTAAATTTATCCGGTAAACCTCACGGTATAGTGTAAATTTATCCGGTAAACCTCACGCTATAGTGTACATTTATCCGGTAAACCTCACACTATAGTGTACATTTATCCGGTAAACCTCACACTATAGTGTACATTTATCCGGTAAACCTCACGCTATAGTGTACATTTATCCGGTAAACCTCGCGCTACAGTGTACATTTATCCGGTAAACCTCGCGCTATAGTGTACATTTATCCGGTAAACCTCTAGCTATAGTGTAAATTTATCCGGTAAACCTCACGGTATAGTGTAAATTTATCCGGTAAACCTCATGCTATAGTGTACATTTAGCCGGTAAACCTCACACTATAGTGTAAATTTAGCCGGTAAACCTCGCGCTATAGTGTAAATTTAGCCGGTAAACCTCACACTATAGTGTACATTTATCCGGTAAACCTCGCGCTATAGTGTAAATTTATCCGGTAAACCTCGCGCTATAGTGTACATTTATCCGGTAAACCTCGCGCTATAGTATACATTTATCCGGTAAACCTCGTGCTATTGTGTACATTTATCCGGTAAACCTCACACTATAGTGTACATTTATCCGGTAAACCTCGCGCTATAGTGTACATTTATCCGGTAAACCTCGCGCTATAGTGTGCATTTATCCGGTAAACCTCGCGCTATAGTGTACATTTATCCAGTAAACCTCTAGCTATAGTGTGCATTTATCCGGTAAACCTCTAGCTATAGTGTACATTTATCCGGTAAACCTCTAGCTATAGTGTACATTTATCCGCTAAACCTCGCGCTATAGTGTAAATTTATCCGGTAAACCTCACGATATAGCGAAAATTTATCCGGTAAACCTCGCGCTATAGTGTGCATTTATCCGGTAAACCTCTAGCTATAGTGTAAATTTATCCGGTAAACCTCACGTTATAGTGTAAATTTATCCGGTAAACCTCACGTTATAGTGTAAATTTATCCGGTAAACCTCACGCTATAGTGTAAATTTATCCGGTAAACCTCACACTATAGTGTGCATTTATCCGGTAAACCTCACGCTATAGTGTAAATTTAGCCGGTAAACCTCACACTATAGTGTGCATTTATCCGGTAAACCTCGCGCTATAGTGTAAATTTATCCGGTAGACCTCACACTATAGTGTGCATTTATCCGGTAAACCTCGCGCTATAGTGTAAATTTATCCGGTAGACCTCACGCTATAGTGTACATTTATCCGGTAGAAGAAAATTGGTCTAAAGAAAGACCAAAATATCCGGAGCTCTAAAAACAGTAATAGTGGTGTCACGCTGGAATCAAATGCTGTAGTATAAAGACGTATCTCCAGTACTTGAAGGGTGATGAATGTCTGCAAGTGTGTGTTTTGTAAGTACGTTTTTCAATGTCTCAAACGAAATGACAGTATAGGGTTATATTCAATAACCGCTCGTATACAACAGGCAATGGTTGCTTTACTCACGCAACTTCAGACCGGTGAGACCCAATCAGACTGGAGCCCCGATCCTTCACATTTGGTGGCGGTTCCCCTGCGAAGATCCTGGAGGTAGGCAAGCGCGGCGTCACTCGTGGTAGTATTCACTGGGTGTTGATCAGGCGATCACGCTGACTCCATGGCACCCTGCGTGATGTCGTCGCCTTCCATAAGCGCGTCCTCCTCAGCTCAGGAACCGCCTAAATCCTCCAAGGGTTAGGTTGCCATGCACCAAAGCAGCTGGAGCGGGGCGTGAACAATAAGGCAGGAAAAGCCTCTGCACAGCGTATCCAGACTGGCGTGCAGAGTAGATGACTCTTTGATAAAACGCTCCCTGTGCGTGAAACATGTCAGAGTGCTATTAGGATGTCTGTCCTTATGCCTTTTTAGCTAATACATTCTTGAAAGAACTTTCGTGTCCTATACTACATTGGTGTGGCTGTGCTCCGGCTCCTACATGGATACACTCTCTTACATTTATCCGGTAGACCTCACGCTATAGTGTACATTTATCCGGTATACCTCACGCTATAGTGTAAATGTATCTGGTAGACCTTACGCTATAGTATAAATTTATCCGGTAGACCTCACGCTATAGTAGCACCACAAACTCTTCCTCACTATAAATAATGCCACAATCTTATCAGCACCCCAGGCCTGCTGTATAGGGACCTCTTTGACTGTGATCTCTCCTTCCTCGCAAGCAGTCCCTCATGAATTCCTGCTGTCTCCACCTCCAAAATATCTCCAGGATTCACCCTTTTCTCACTCATGATGCATCTAAAATTCTAATTCACTCACTTATCCTGTCCCACCTTGAATACAGCTACCTTCTCTTAGTTATCATTCCCCTTGTCCACCTATCCCCTCAAATTGATCCAAAATGCTGCTCCAGACTCATCTACCTCACTCACCGCTCCACTTCTACTGCTCTGCTACGCAAAACCCTACACTGGATTACTATATCCTCTAGAATACAATTTAAAATCCTAGTAATGACTTACAAAGGTCTCATCGACGCTGCCCCCCTTACAACTCAGTCCTTATCCCCAAATATATCCCAAAATGCCCACTACATTCTGTCCATGACATCCGCTTCTCACTCCCACTCCCACAACTTTTCCCATGCTGACCCCTCTCTGTGGAATAACCTGTACCAAAACACAGAACCCCAGGAAGCTCTTTTTGGGAACCACGTACCGTCAGACTCCCCTCCAGCTTTCAATCATTTAAAATCTCCTTGAAAACTCACTGTTTCAAAGAAGCCTATCTAGCATACTCCTACTCCCAACTGCCCCCTCCCCCACCCCACCCCATCCAACTCTATTGGGACCAACTGTGCAGCTGGACCAATCTACACGCTATCATACCCTCAAACTTTAATGGGACCAGCTATGTGACTGCATGATACCCCACCCTGAGGCATACTCGGGTTGCCACCTTCTATTGAAGGCTAACCCGGAGACTTTTTGCATGACATGTAATTTTTGAAATGTTTACATTTATTTATATATTTACTTCTCTTACCTTCTCCAGCTGCGGCATTTCCCGGCATCTCCTCCTGCAAGGTCCCATCAACATGGCTCTATGACGTCAAATGTCAACGTGATGTCACGTGACGTTGCGGCGCCATGTGGTGCAAGTTGCCATGACAATGGGATGCATTATGGCGTCAAGGTGTCACGTGATGTCCCGTTGTCATAGCAATGTGACGCCGCGTAACGGCATGTAATGTCCCTGTGGCAGGACAGCCTGTAGGCGAGGTCAGAAAATAGTCCACACGTGTAGTTTCAGGTTAAAGCAAATATTAAGTGGTTTTATTGCTTCACCACAGAACTAAACATTTGGACACACCATCCTTTTTAGGCAACACAAAACATAGGAAAATAACATCTACTCCACATTGGGAGAACTTACTCACAATCCAAGCCCTATCTATCAGGCTGGTTGGCTATCTCCAGTTCCCAACCTTTTATCATATATCACAACAGTCAGGAAACAATATTAAAGTTCTTACTGTCCTTTAGAAAGAGGGTTGGGAATCCATCTGGCTAGTAGCTTACATGGGACAGCTCTGTAGTATGAGACAGCTACCTGCTACAAGCATTGGCTTCCTTATATATCATGCTGGTTGTCAGGTGTCTGCTTCCTTCCTGATTGCCCAGCTATTCTTACCAGGTTAACCTTCTGAGTGCTGGATGAACGACTCAGATATATGTTTCACAGGCATAACTATCAGTACCTGACTTCACCCTGTCACAGTCCCGTTCTCATGGCAACGTGACACCATTTGACGTTGTGGAGCCATGTTGTCGGGACCCTGCAGGGGGAGATGCCGCCGGATGATGCCGCAGCCACCACACCCAAGACCCAAGGCCACCCTTGGAGATTTCACAGGTAAAGACACATACGTGGCCGAAACCCGCAGTCAAGCACGGAGTGGTGGCCATCCTGGGCATACTCCATCCCACAATAAGCAGCCCCTTTACCTTTTGTTTCAATATTGCCCCTTATTCCCACTATGTAAGCTCTCATGACCAGGGCCCTCATTACCTTCTGTGTCTGTTTGATCTTAAAAAAAGAAGAAGAAAGCGCAAAACCCTCATAGTGTAGTATATAAAAATCAAGTTTATGTAAAAAAGGTAAATATGCACGTACAGAATAGAAAATTAAATGAGCGTGTAGGTATAAAAACCAATAAAGGACAGTATACTTCTCTGTCTGTTGCACAGGAACCACAGTGAGTGCCGCGTCCTCTCTCACTGCTGAGTTATGGCTGCAGGCACTGCAGTGGTTCGCCCCCCACCTTCCTATCCCTCCAGGAACCGGAACAGTCAGGGCCAGCCAGATAGATGGAGGAACCCACTCTCTCCAGCAGCTGCACGCAGTGTCTGTCAGTGAGAGAGGACGCGGCACTCACTCATTTAATTTTCTATTCTGTACGTGCATATTTACCTTTTTTACATAAACTAGATTTTTATATACTACACTATGAGGGTTTTGCGCTTTCTTCTTTTATTTATCTATTTAGCTGGCGTTACCTTGACCTCAGCTTTTCCAGTGTAGCTGCAGATCCTCTACTTACAGAGAAGTTTTTCACTATTTTGTTGCCCTGTGGTGTTATTTTATTTTCCATCACTTCCATGGTTAATAACTCACAAGTATATGTTAAACAGTATTCGTTTAACTGTGTTTTACATTTTATATATGTGTAACATGGTCCCCCCCCCCCCCCCAATCCATAGAGGGACCAGTGCTGGGGAGATAGGCGTATTACCAGGTTTGTGGTGCTATACCTGTAGGCTGCAGGAGTACTGAGTGATCTGCTAGTTGGTAGTGAGACAGGAACAGGACAGGCTTAGACAGATCTCTGGGTTCTTCTTCTCGGTTGGTCTCAGCGCCTCCAGCTGTGATGGAACCCATGGGGTGTGGGTGTCAGCACCCATCACGGCACTCCAATACCCCTCCTGCCCAGGAACTGACACCAGAGGCAGAGGTACTGTATCTTTGAACTGGATTTATTGGGATGCTTGCTGCAGCAGCTCTTCATTGCAGCATATCATGTTCTCCAAAAGTCACAGGAACTTTGGATGGCACATGCCCGGTAGTAAGGGCTCAAGCCTGTTGGTCTCTAGGCCAGCCGGCCTAGAGTGAGCATGCTTTCCCCGCAATGGGGAAGATTGACAGCTCCGTCCTCACTCCTTGAAGAGCAGAGGTAAAGACCTTCTAACTTTTAGCTACTCCCCTAGAAAACTCTGGAAGGGACGGGCTCATGGACTGTGCCCACCTATAGGGGGGCTGTACACAGACCATGGGTCACCACCTACCTTCCTTCACTTTCAAGGGAAGCAGAAGGGGGGTCACTGGCCCATAGATTAACCTGCTAATGCCTGGAACTTAACAGGACTTACATAGCAGATACACTATGTGGGGAGAAACAGGTACTATGGAACATACCATGTTATATATGTTATATATTTTCACTATAGGTCTATTATGACCGTATAATCACGATTCATACTACACAGAATTATTGATGGACTTGGACACTTTTTCTATGTATTCTGTTTGATCTTGTTTGTCCTTATTTGATATGCAACTCTATTTATGTAATTTACATCTATCTGTAACCCCACTATAACGCTCGGCATAATATGTTGACTCTTTACAAATAAACTATAACAATAATAATCTGCACCTCCCTACATACCAGCTCTGATCTCTCGTTATTATGCCCGTACTTGTCGCCTGCACTCTCCCCATAACTGTCTCCTTTCCACCTAAACTGCTCTCTCTCTCGTCTTAAACCTTTTTCCCTCACCGTCACTTACCTGTGGAACTCCCTCACACTCAGTATACGCCAAACACCTTCTCTCCCCACCTTTAAGACAAACCTTATAACTCACCTCCTAAATTAAGCATTTCAATAGCCTAGAGCAGGGGTGCGCAAACTTGGGGGGGCGCGCCTGTCACGATGGACACAACTATTATCAACACATTTATATTTTGGGTTTAGATTGAGCATACAAGTTGAGCAAAATAAATTGTCATTTATTTCCTTACTAGACAGACACGCGACAACCTTAGAATACACTTAATAAAAACACTTACTGAACAGAGAAACAGGATATAATGTCCAGAAAGGTGCAAAGCACCAGAAGATTGTCCTTTAAAATGTAGTCCTTTTGCAAGGGCGCAAATTGCCAGCCCAATCCTTCTGTGAGAGTGCAAAGTATTTTCTGGTCCGTTGGGGTCTGATAGATAACCCCCAGCAATCACAGAGTCCTGCCGCAGAGTTCTGTTCTTGGTTCCGATGTGATAAGACTCTTTGCGTTCCAGGATTGTGCTGCTGCTCTTGACAACGGGGATAGCCTGGGTGACATGTATATAGGGTTTGAGAGCCTATCTCCAACATACCCACCCAATCCCCCTCGTGGGAATTTTCTCATTCCCCAATCCCCTACTTGCCCACAGTTTGGAGAATGGGTACTCTAGGGATTTCATGTTCACACAGAGCCTGTGCGACAATGCCACCTTGGCTACTTAGCATAGGTGCACTCCCCTCTTTACCTGGCCTCTCTCAGGCTGGGAGGGAAACTCAGGGTGTGAGATAGCCCAGATGGTCAACAGGATTTCCTATTTAGCATCCATCCTGGCTAATTCTCGCATCCTGACTCTGGGGCTTTAATATGCAACACTTCCCTAGACTCCCAGGCATTGGCCCAGCATGTGATCTTTGACGCTTGCATAGGAAAGTGGCCCAGTTCATAGGTGTCAAAACATTTGGTTCTTGTGTGCATTTTAATGACAGGAGAAAAAAAAACTTCATCCTGCTTGTCCCTTTTAAAACCTGCAGCCAAAAATACACTTTTTTGAAAATACATGTTCCCCTTATCGCACAATTATATTTTTCATATGTGTGTGCTTGGGATGTACTCTACTGCAAGCACATGCAATCCTGCAAAATGGGGACAACAAGGGACAGAGGGAAAAATAAGACATGTACAGTGCATGAAAAATTAACCCCTTCATCCCCAATACGAAATAAGGCTAACCAGCCGAGCACACTGCCTTTATTAATGCGCTGATTATCCCCATTTTTGCCACAGCGCCCCCCAAGGGAGGGCACGAGATTCTCTGCGGGGGAGATGCAAATTTAAATGAAATGCCAGGGGAGCGGCGAAGGCCTCTGTAAACTTCACTTACCTTGGCTCAAATGGCTTCTGGAAACACCGCGGGGTCACGGGACGTCAGAACGCCGGAGGGAGGGGGGAGCCGGCAGGGGGGCACCGGGGAAAAAGACTGCACACCCATGGCATAGAGTACATCAACATTGATCACACACTAGGACTCGATGCATGCCAATATTTTTTACATGACTCACCCTTGTCACAAGCACAACATATATTTATTTTGGATGCTATACACTTTTTACTTACCCACAATTATTTTTTGTTTCAAGGTCTCTTTTATCTCTAAACACGTGGGATAGTGATTGGAAAGTTTACCCCCATTGTATGCCAACCTCTCCATGGGTTGGTGGGAGGCTGCCCATTTGTTTGGAGATGGAAATCCTTATAGGCATGCCTTATAGGCATGCTTCCCCCATTTACTGCTGTTGCTACTGTGTGGTGCTGAGGCATACCTGTGAGGTCCAGGAGATCTGAGCTGTCTGCGTTGTAATGGAGACCAGGACAGGCTTTTGATGTCATCTTAGTTCGGTGTCAGTGCCTCCAGCTTCAGTGGGTATCCTGGAAGAACCAGGAGCAGTTCCCTCTGAAGCACTCTCACACACCTTCTCACTGACTCAGTCCAGACAGGTGTATAATAGAACAAGGGGATCTTTATTCAAGTACTCACTGCATGATGGTCTTACAGCGGTGCAAGGTCTCAGAGGCTCCAGGCCTCTGGATGATGCTTGACCCCAGCTAGTACAGGGTCTCCTCTCTCTGATCAGATTTTCCCCCGGTCCCAGGGACTGGGCACGCTCATCACGCGATGGGAGAGACTCATAGCCCTACTGCTCTCTTCCTCCTCCAGAGCAGGACTGAGTAAATTTGGCACTGCCCCTCATCCGGAACCAGAATGGACGGGCTCATGGTCTATACCTATCCATGATAGGCTTACACAGGCCATGAGTCACCACCTTACTTCAGTCCATCAGAGAGGAGCATGAAGGGGGGTCACAAGCCCACAGAATTAACCTCTTACAGCCTGCAGCTAGCAGGAACTTACGTAACAGGGAGGGGAAAGACCGACAGAATAGACATACCCTGTTACAGGCACAATACAGTTTTCTATAGATCAGGGCATTTGGAAAAATCTTTAAAACCAGAGACAGAACATAAAACACAGACAGAGCTCAGTGCACATCCAGTGAAACTCATACACGGTACAGTGCCTAAATATATATGTATAAATATCTATTAAATAAAATGGTCTTTTAGTTTAACATTTTTGGCCAAAATTGTTGTAAGCCCCTGAGCCACTGCACGGCAGACCACATCTCAAGGGTCCCTAACACTGATATAAAGTCTTAATAACCTGTACAATACCAGGAAGAATGATTTATAATAAATCTGTCAATATTAGTTGCAAAGTTCTAAGTCTGATTGAAGCTTTTATTAACCTGTACATTACCAGGAAAACACTCTGTATTAGATTTGTCACAATCATACTGCAAGCAAGCAAGTTCCCCTGAGAGTGGGAGATGCTATGCGCCATAGCATGCTTTTATTAACCTGTACATTACCAGGAAAAGCACTCTGTATTAGATTTGTCACAATCATACTACAAGCAAGCAAGTTCCCCTGAGAGTGGGAGATGCTATGCTCCATAGCATCTCCCACTCTCAGGGGAACTTGCTTGCTTGCAGTATGATTGTAACAAATCTAATACAGAGTGCTTTTCCTGGTAATGTACAGGTTAATAAAAGCTTCAATCAGACTTAGAACTTTGCAACTAATATTGACAGATTTATTATAAACCATTCTTCCTGGTATTGTACAGGTTATTAAGAATTTATATTAGTGTTAGGGACCCTTGAGATGTGGTCTGCCGTGCAGTGGCTCAGGGGCTTACAACAATTTTGGCCAAAAATGTTAAACTAAAAGACCATTTTATTTAATAGATATTTATACATATATATTTAGGCACTGTACCGTGTATGAGTTTCACTGGATGTGCACTGAGCTCTGTCTGTGTTTTATGTTCTGTCTCTGGTTTTAAATATATATTGCCATGCTCAGTAGCACTCCTCTGTGACACTCATATGCTTATATATATATGTTGTGGTTATTTTGGGGGTTCAATAGGAGCTTGTTAGGTGTCCAGTATGTTTTTCATTTGGAAAAATCAACTGAAAAATCGATTAAAGAAAGGAATAATCCGAAATCCTTAAAATTGACAGGGGAAACTTATGAATATTAACATAAAATTTGAAAATAAACACAATTTGATTAACTTCTTTAACAAGTAAAAAGATAAGATAAGTCAAATCAATTTAAATAATACATGTAAAAAAATGTTTGGGTTTTGTGAGCAGACGTTTTTGGCAATGAACTTTTCTCAAAAATAAGTAAAGATTGGTATTGATAGACAGTCGTGGGCTCAGTCTCCTTCTGTTATTAACCTCGAAAATCAATCCTCATATTGAGAAACTGTTACCTGAAAGTACAGAAATCACATTGAGACATTTTCAATGAAGGTTTCTTTTTTTAAAATTAGAATTTCAAGTTTTTTCTTCTCAATAAACAATGTTTGTATTATTTTAATGGTTTTTTATCCTTGTGCACTTTTGCCGTTATTTCGTTTAGGTTTTAGCTATTCATTTAAAACGGATGTAGGGGGCAGTAGGACAGCGGGCCACCCAGTAATGTGTGCCCGTTTATTGGCACGCCTGTTAAAAAGGTTGGCTGCCCATGTGCTTCTCATGTCTACTGTACCACACCCACAGTCACTCCTACCAACCAGTCGCCAAGCACTGCCATCGCCTGCTGTCTCTGTAAGTTTCCCAACATACCACTTAGACGGTAAGCTCTCCAGGACAGGGATTTCCTTTCCTATTGTTTTATTTTGATCGCATTATAATTCCCTGTTCTGTATTGTCTCCTTTGTGGGCGCTATATAAATAAAGATATACATACAAGCAGTGCTTTTTTTGTAAAACAATAGGTGTCGGCTAGGAGTTTGGCGGGCTCGTGCCGGAGGAAAGCACGAGGCCTCCTAGGCCGCGGCCAGGTTGCGACCAAACGCTCCAGCGCGATGACATCAGGCGCTCAGATTGCCCGTGCGATTCCTGGCCGCGTGGGGGCGTCAGGGGGTGCGGCTATGACATCAGAGCTGGTTTGCCCTCATTGGGCGAACTGCTCACGTGACGCGCCCGCGAGCGGCAAAATAAAAATGATTTGTCTCACCAAGCAGCTGAGTGCCGTGCGCTCACGGGCATGCACGCTGGTCAAACACATCGTCGTAATGTGTTTGATCGCGCATGCTCACTCGCTCTCTGCCTGGACGAGCCCTTACATTCTCCTGCCCCTCATCTCCTCCAGTAACGTCACCTTGGCATGGCAAAGCGGTGCCAAGTGACACTGCAGCGTCACATTGTCATGGCAACATGAAGCTGCGTCGTCACAAAGAGATGCCGGAGATGAGGAGCAGGAAGAGACGGTCAGGCCGAACGAGAATGTGCTGGCGCTCAAGCTCGGTGCTCATTTTTGTAGGGGAATTTGTGTCCTCCTAGTTGCGCGCGTAGGGGGGCGTGGCCATGACATCACAGAGCTGGTTCGCCCTCATTGGGCAAACTACCCACGTGACGCGCCAGCGAGCGTCAAATCAAATTGATTTGTCTTGCCAAGCAGCTGAGCGCCGTGCACTCGCATGCAGGTTGGCCACAACAATGTACTTTAATTGTTGTGAACGCGTGCTCGCGAGCAAGCACTCAGCCTGTATGAGGCCAAGCAACAGGTACCCGCCACAAAAAAATGCCCAGTATACAAGTATCTCTGGGGCCCCTGTTGTCATGTTGGTATACAAAAGATTACACAAATAATGAAAAGGCAGAAGAGCTCCTTTTAAATACTGACTGGGAGTAGCTCCACACAGTTGTGGACACAATTCATTGTTTAAAGCTATATTAGTTATTGCAGTTCAGATAAACAACATTGTCTCTTTGCAGCTTGCAGCGTCTTGGTAAACAGCACTGGTTAACGCTCTGTAGACAGTGTTGCTGCCCAGTGCGCGTGCGCGGGGCCTTCGGGTATCGGCTGGAGAGTCTCGCGAATCCTTCTGGCAAAAGGGAATAGACAACGAGCTCGCGCGTCTGGAGAGAAACTGGGGCGACACTTGTGTGCGCGCGCAAAATCGCGCGCAGCATCCGTTGGTGACGCTACGTTGTTTGGCAGGAGATAGCGGCCTCATCCTCCCTTCGCCTCAATAACAAGGAGAGGGGTGGAAAGCGTTGTTACCGGGTGATCCCGGAGCGCCCTCTTCCCACTTGTATCTAGGCCGCGCTCCTGGCCCGCCCCCGGTCGTGGTGTGTGCACAGGAGGCCCGGAGAGCGCGCCGGCCCCCAGCGGAGGAGGAAGAGGAGGCCGCCGGGCCTCTGCCCCTATCCCGGGGATGAGCGGCTCTCGTAATAACCGAGTGATGATGGAAGGGGTGGGGGCCCGGGTGTCGCGGGGCCCGGACTGGAAGTGGGGGAAGCAGGACGGCGGGGAGGGACATGTGGGCACCGTGCGCAGCTTCGAGAGCCCCGAGGAGGTGGTGGTGGTCTGGGACAACGGCACCGCCGCCAACTACCGCTGCTCCGGGGCATATGACCTGAGGATACTGGACAGCGCTCCCACCGGTGAGAAGGCCGGGGGTGCAGGGGAACATGGTGTGTGTGTCCTGTGTCTTCTAGTGTGTGTGTCCGGTGTCTTCTAGTGTGTGTGTGTGTGTGTCCTGTGTCTTCTAGTGTGTGTGTGTCCTGTGTCTTCTAGTGTGTGTGTCCTGTGTCTTCTAGTGTGTGTGTGTCCTGTGTCTTCTAGTGTGTGTGTGTCCTGTGTCTTCTAGTGTGTGTGTGTCCTGTGTCTTCTAGTGTGTGTGTGTCCTGTGTCTTCTAGTGTGTGTGTGTCCTGTGTCTTCTAGTGTGTGTGTGTGTGTCCTGTGTTTTCTAGTGTGTGTGTGTGTGTCCTGTGTCTTCTAGTGTGTGTGTGTCCTGTGTCTTCTAGTGTGTGTGTGTCCTGTGTCTTCTAGTGTGTGTGTCCTGTGTCTTCTAGTGTGTGTGTGTCCTGTGTCTTCTAGTGTGTGTGTGTCCTGTGTCTTCTAGTGTGTGTGTGTCCTGTGTCTTCTAGTGTGTGTGTGTCCTGTGTCTTCTAGTGTGTGTGTGTCCTGTGTCTTCTAGTGTGTGTGTGTCCTGTGTCTTCTAGTGTGTGTGTGTGTGTCCTGTGTTTTCTAGTGTGTGTGTGTGTGTGTGTGTGTGTGTGTGTGTCCTGTGTCTTCTAGTGTGTGTGTGTCCCGTGTCTTCTAGTGTGTGTGTGTCCCGTGTCTTCTAGTGTGTGTGTGTGTGTCCCGTGTCTTCTAGTGTGTGTGTGTGTGTGTCCCGTGTCTTCTAGTGTGTGTGTGTGTGTCCCGTGTCTTCTAGTGTGTGTGTGTGTGTGTGTGTCCTGTGTCTTCTAGTGTGTGTGTGTGTCCTGTGTCTTCTAGTGTGTGTGTGTGTGTGTGTGTCCTGTGTCTTCTAGTGTGTGTGTGTGTGTGTGTGTGTCCTGTGTCTTCTAGTGTGTGTGTGTGTGTCCTGTGTCTTCTAGTGTGTGTGTGTGTGTGTGTGTGTGTGTGTGTCCTGTGTCTTCTAGTGTGTGTGTGTGTGTGTGTGTGTGTGTGTGTGTGTGTGTCCTGTGTCTTCTAGTGTGTGTGTGTGTGTGTGTGTGTCCTGTGTCTTCTAGTGTGTGTGTGTGTCTGTGTGTGTGTGTCCTGTGTCTTCTAGTGTGTGTGTGTGTGTGTGTCCTGTGTCTTCTAGTGTGTGTGTGTGTGTCCTGTGTCTTCTAGTGTGTGTCCTGTGTCTTCTAGTGTGTGTGTGTGTGTGTGTGTCCTGTGTCTTCTAGTGTGTGTGTGTGTGTCCTGTGTCTTCAAGTGTGTGTGTGTGTGTGTGTCCTGTGTCTTCTAGTGTGTGTGTGTGTGTGTCCTGTCTTCTAGTGTGTGTGTGTGTGTGTGTCCTGTGTCTTCTAGTGTGTGTGTGTGTGTGTGTGTCCTGTGTCTTCTAGTGTGTGTGTGTGTCCTGTGTGTGTGTGTGTGTGTCCTGTGTTTTCTAGTGTGTGTGTGTGTGTGTGTGTATGTCCTGTGTCTTCTAGTGTGTGTGTGTGTGTGTGTCCTGTGTCTTCTAGTGTGTGGCCTGTGTCTTCTAGTGTGTGTGTGTGTGTGTGTGTGTCCTGTGTCTTCTAGTGTGTGTGTGTGTTTGTCCTGTGTCTTCTAGTGTGTGTGTCCTGTGTCTTCTAGTGTGTGTGTGTGTGTCCTGTGTCTTCTAGTGTGTGTGTGTCCTGTGTCTTCTAGTGTGTGTGTGTGTGTGTGTCCTGTGTCTTCTAGTGTGTGTGTGTGTGTCCTGTGTCTTCTAGTGTGTGTGTGTGTCCTGTGTCTTCTATTGTGTGTGTGTGTCTTCTAGTCCAGCGGTGCGCAAACTGGGGGGGTGTCCTGTCTTCTAGTGTGTGTGTCCTGTCTCTTATAGTGTTTGTGTGTGTGTCCTGTGTCTTCTAGTGTGTGTGTGTGTGTCCTGTGTCTTCTAGTGTGTGTGTGTGTGTCCTGTGTCTTCTAGTGTGTGTGTGTGTGTGTCCTGTGTCTTCTATTGTGTGTGTGTGTGTGTGTGTGTCTTCTAGTGTGTGTGTGTGTGTGTGTGTGTGTGTCCTGTGTCTTCTAGTGTGTGTGTGTCTTCTAGTTAAGCGGTGCGCAATCTGGGGGGCGCGGGGTGCAGAGGCCTCACGCGCTTCTTGAAGGCACTTAAATTAAGTGCCGGGAGAGCTGCAGGGCCTCTGTAAACCTAACTTACCTTGGCTCCGGTGGCTTCTCACACGCATCGCCATGGCAACGCGGCGTCGGAGCGGGGTGAGGGGACCGCCAGCAGGGGGGCGCTGGGAAAAAAGTTTGCGCCCCCCCTGTCTTAGTCTGGGGCCATGGTGCCGCAGACTGTGCGGACGCTGAGCGAACAGACTGCCTTAAGGCAGTGTTCGCGTCCATGCGGCATGCGTGCATAAGCGGGAGGGGGAGCGCGTAGACCAAGAAATAAGTTCAAACTTAATTGTTGGCGCGACAGGCCGTTCACGTGAGCGGTTCGCCCAGTGAGGGCGAAGCAGCTCCGTGATGTCACTGGCACGCCCCTAGACACGCTCATGAACAGCGCGCGTACCATGGCCAAAAAATGCACCCGCTTCAAGCGGGTGACATCAATGCTGCGCACGCCTCCGCACGGGTGAAGTCACTATGGACCTGGCCTTAAAGACACTGGTGGGAGCATATTGTGAACTGTGTACTTCTGTATATATCTATTTATAGTTTATATGCAACACACTATAAGAGATATATTTTATATATCTATATATATATCACACAATACTAGACTTCTGTGTTTTCTCTTAGTTGTGTTAGATGAAGTTAGAGAAAATTACCTATTTCACGTATCTTCGGAGGTAGCACATTGTTGATTTACGCTTGTTTATAAGTCAAAAACGGGCCCACTGCTGGGTATCACCTAGTTTACTTTGACGTGCGTATTTGTATGGTAAAGTAACTGGGAGTTATTCATTGAACTGCGATAGTGCTGATCAGGGCACCATTGCATTGAAACTAATTTGGGGCGCAGGTCTGGATGTCCTCCAAGTTTATTACTTGTTACTTTGAAATTGTGAGTTTGCAATCTAGTCTAGACAGGTGTAGAGAAGGCGCTTGATGAACAAAGATGACAGACCGCAAGCAATAAAGTATACACAAACACACACCTTGTATCAAAAATATAATCTTTTTTGCTGATCGCAAAGCATTTAGTAAATATAAGGGTTATACCTTGGCCATCCTGATAAATAATTCTATTCTACCTATGTTTACTTGTGGCACAAATATGTTCTCTATTGTTTTCCTATATATCAATCCGTTTGCATCTTTATTCCAGTAGTTCTTTTTGAAATTATAGGTGATATTCCTTTTCTACCGTGTTTTTCCATATAAGAACTACACTAAATACGCATTTTATAGATACAATGTTTTCATTTTCTATTTGTTTTTGTTTTTTTTCTGAAGTTAAAAGCTTCATTTTAGTGTGTCTTTGTGAACTTTGTTTTGCTCCTTAACTTTTGAAGTTGACCTGCCTGGCTTGAGATTTTGATACTACACCCTGGTTTAGAATAACTTCCTTATTCTATAAAGCATGGTGTGTATTTTATATTAAAATGACTTGGTGATGAATAGTTCTATGACAAACATGTATGTAACCGAGTGGGAGCTTACTGAACTTATGTTGAGATCCTTTGAAAGTAATCACACAGGTAGTGTAGCTGTATAGCAACTGATCTTTATATGGTTATACTTTAAGACCCCGCTCACACGGCACACGATGTGCGCGCGCGCGTTCGTCACAGATGCCTGGCGGCCAATGGTAGTGTTCAGTATTGAAACTACCATTGGCTGCAAAGTACGGCGCCGACGCTGCTGCAGTCGCGGGAGTCTTTTCAATCTGTGATCTCCGACTGCAGCAGCGTGACGTCAATTTCAGCAGCCAATGAATGTCCAATGTCCAGACGTTTACATTGATTGGCTGCTGAAATTGAGACTCGGCAGTGAAGACGAGGGGGGGGGGGATCATGTATACCCATGCCTTGTCAGTATGCCGGATTGCTGCTTTATTTTATCCTCCCGTGCTAAAGGGAGCTCCAGCACAGTGCTGAGGAAAAAACCAGAAAACACCATCCATTTGTTCTGCGCCCGTGACACTGCGCCGCCGCCCGCTCTGTCGGATCATTCCGTCTGCAGGGGATGAGCACATCGCCCAGCAGACGGAGGCGCGAACGCAGCGTCGCGAAGCCCCCCGTGTGAACGCGGCCTTAGAAGCACTTGGGGGTAAGCACACAGGCTAAACTGTAACAAACCTGTAATTGTCACTTTGTGAAGCACATGCTCCTGCAGATTTCTCCAATTCTTATGAGGAAATATTAGTTAAACACCTTCTGATGGAGCATGTGTTGCTTGCTCGTTTTTTGCCGTTTTTATGGCAATTTTATGTTTTTAATTAGCCTATCAAAAAGCCATGTGCCCATGGGCCGGAGTTATTGTTACCAGGCCACGTGAACTCGTGTACATATGTCTGTCTACTATGTAACAATATAACCACTGAGACCATAGAAACCATTCCCCCCCCCCCCGTGGGATTTTAAGAATTTGCAAATGTATTTTAAAGTGTCCGTTTCACTTTTTAGCATGTAATGTATATTGTAATGTGGTTAAACTAAGTTCATTTTCAGTGAATATTTGTGCATGTTAGGATTGTAAACTTTAACTATCAGTATTTGAAAAATAGCCTAACTTTTAGCTCTATGTTTCAAGGGGTAGTCCCTCCTAGGAACAGAGTGGCAGAGCCATATTTGGTACGTAGATTGGGCAGTTACATCTCGCGGCTCAGAAACAATTTTTTTTAATCATTTCAATTAGATTCCTTTTAGAAGGATTCGATCACCCTTAAATAATTCTTATTTCTATCCTGTCAAAGATGAGTATTAATCGCATTTTGTCAGGACATTGAAACCAAGCTATTTGTCTTTCTGTTTGACTAATAGTGGCACTTTGTAAACGAGAGAACACAGCTAAGAATGCTAATCACTATATAATGTCTTTTAGAGATGAGGTGTGAATCAGCAATATTTACCCTATTTTAACTTACCAATGTCCTTAGTTCACCATCATCCTAGATTGGACTGCCCTATAAATGTAGGTGATTGACATAATATCTAAACTAATTGTGTATGTGTATGTGTAATGTGTACATTAGTGTAGTGAACAAGTGGCTCTGATCTACTCCCTGATAGAAATGTAAGCGGAAGCTCTTTTCCATCCCGGTCGATTCTGCACTCCCTATTCACTTATTTTTCCCATGACGTATTAGGTACGTCTGTAGGGCACCCCAAAAGCCTAGTGCCTCGGACATGGTGATAAGAAGAGCGCTGAGCAGCGCTGACGCTCATGTTCTCCTGCTCAAGCAGGAGCTTTTTTGTGTCCCTGCATGAGCGTCAGCGTGCGCGCTTGTGAGCCGGGTGGGGGGCGGGAGGCGGGGCTAGCACGTCGACGTCACGGACTGCCATTGGCTTTTGGCAGTCATGTGACCGGCCCTGCGCTTCCCTCAGCGGGAAAACTTAAATTTGTCTGTCGGCTGCAATTCCACACGCCTCCGCACGCCTGTGGAAGCGTGCAGAAGCGCCGTCTAAAGCCGTGCTGATAGGGATAATGTTTCCCCTCAGCGCGGTCCAGCACGGTCTTTTTGACCATGGCCCTGGCCTTAGAGGTACATAACCATCTTGCTCTCCCAACATATTAATGTCCGGGTCTCCCATGTAATCGCTGAGACCATCGTTTTCAAGAGTTTTTTTTTATTTAATTTTTTTCAATTTAAGTAAAATAACAAAAATATAACTGTACTGTGGGAAAATGTACAGATTGTAAGCTAAAACACTAACTAGACATCACATATTCATATAGCTATATACTTTTCAATCTATATTAAAGTTTATCAATACATTTTTCATACGTCACATAAAGGCAAACAACTTTCAAGATATTGAAATCAAATAAAGCTCACAAAATTGCCTTTTCTAATTGGTTGTGTGGGTTGTCTCAAAATTATCCGTATTATATTAACCATATTTGTCCTGGAGACGTAGCTTTTATTGTAAGTGGTGATGGTTTTCAATGGGCCATCTTTCTAATCAAACTTACATTTTTAAGATAAAACAATATAAATGCTTGTGTGTTTAGATGTATGTATTTATGATATTCTCTATATTGTGTATGCAAACAAAATAATGGATATTTTCTTTTCATGTAATGGTACTTCTAATAAATAGACTGCTGGAAAAGCATTATTTATGTTTGCTTGATTTTCAAAGGCGTCAAGCATGACGGGACAATGTGTGACACCTGCCGCCAGCAGCCCATTATTGGAATCCGATGGAAATGTGCGGAATGTACCAACTACGACCTCTGCACTGTGTGCTATCACGGAGACAAACATCACCTGAGACATCGCTTTTACAGGATCACGACGCCAGGAAGTGAACGGTAATAGAGACCACTTCCTTTCATTTGGATAATACATCATCTAGAATATTGTATAGGCGCCATATGGTTTCACTTTATTTCGACTTCAGCATGTCTTGCTATATCTTTGCTGGTTGGCATGGTTATTCTATTATTGTTTTAATCTGAATTGTAAATCTAAAATATTGCTTGTGTAAGTATAAAAGGCTCGTCTTGCTGCTTATTTTGACACCATTTGAATCTCTGCTACTGATGAACTGAAGCATTTGATTTTTAACTTTGGCATTTCCTTGGTTCCTGAAATACTGGTACTGTATTAGCTATTTTTAGTACCGGGCCTTATATCTTGATCAGAGGCAACACTATGGTTGTCATACCAGCCGCACTCTGGCAGGGCCGGTAGTAGCCTAATCTTTCATCAAAGCATATGCTGTTCTAGGTGGGAAGCATTGGGTCTCTGGAGCTGTAACATGCTCATTTCAGTTCCGGGGACGCCCTGCTCCCTGAGATACTTCCCTCCTGTAAGGGGTGCCGGTGTCAGCTCTGCAGATTTAAAGGACCTGGTCATGTGGGCCAATAGGAAGCCGCAAGGGATGACATGACAGCTTCCTATTGACCCGCTTGACGTTTAAACCGCCATTTGATAGCCCCAACTAGCCAAGCCAGAGCTGCTAACGGCACTCCATAAATCTGGTGAATATCTCGGGAAGCAGGGGGTCCCCCGGGGCTGAGAGTAACGCGATTAAGCGCTGGAAATCCACTGCTTCAAAGGTATGCAAAGCAGGATTGCTACTTGTATATTGTGTTTGTTGTGAATGTGCAAAAGCTTAGATTTGTCCAAGAAGAGAAATACCAATAAGCGTACATTAGCTCTACATTTGTAGCAAAACATCTTATTTTTAAGATTTTGTCTACCAATTTAACGGGTCACCTTAGATATCTCATACATTCACAAGTTTTCTATGGAGATATATTGCTTTTCCAGGGATGTTTTCTGTTCACTATTTTTTAATTTGAGCATTCAATTTGACACTAGTTACTCTGAATATTGCTACTGCCAAGGTTTTTGTGTACCTTGTTCGTCTTTATTTTTTTATTATACCATTAGCCTGGGTGCTGCATTTGTTTAGAATACATGATGCACAAATAGCATGTAAAGTGAGAGTAGAAACATTGCTAAGCCAGAAAAGCAAGTACAGTATTGTTAAAGCTGGTCAAATACAGTGGGTCTGATGGAAACAAATGTATCGCAATGGTTACGTTAAAGATAGACTTATAAATAAGTCGCATTAAATATCTCCAATTGCAGCGTTCTTTTGGAATCACGGCGCAAGTCAAAGAAGATCACAGCAAGAGGAATCTTTGCAAGTGCTAGGGTGGTTCGTGGGGTAGATTGGCAGTGGGAAGACCAAGACGGTGGTAATGGGAGGAGAGGAAAGGTAAGAAGAGTACTTAAATTCTATAGTCCTGCCCGTATTCACAAGGCATTTGTGTTTAATTCTTAATAGTTGAATATTTCCCATCTATCTATATATTTCAGTATATTGTTTTTACCATTCATTTTCAACATTTAAAATTCTTTTAACCAATATGTCTCATTTACAAAGCAGTGCTATTCCATAAAACACCTTATGTCGGTGGAAGATGCCGTAGGCTGCGTCCATGGTGAACGCTCCGTCCGTGCGAGTGACGTCACCCGCGTTTTAGCGGGAGCATTTTGTGGCCAGGCTAGATGCGATGGAGGCGTGTCTGGGGTCGTGGCCGTGACATCACAGAGCTGGTTTGCCCTCATTGAGCGATCCACTCAGGGGACCTGGCCATCACGCCGTGGAATCAAATGTAACTGATTCCCTGCCTGGTCTATGGCTTGGCTATGGTTAAGGCATTGTGATCGCGCCTCCGCACCGTCTCCCCGACCATGGCCGCAGCCGTAGTCTTTACAAGTGAATGTGCTGTAAGTTGTTTTCCTCTTGTCTTCCAGAGCTGAAATTAGTCTTATGGGATAGCACCACTTGGTAAACATGGACCTATGTATTTTGTATTATTGTTGCCCGTTTCAATTAAAGTAAAATCAACAATTTCTGTTTTTACGACTGTTAATAAAATTCTATTTGAGTCTGCTGTGTATTATAGTTTGTGTACCCATATTAATTTGTAAGAATTCAGTGGCAAATGGATGTACACTGAAGAAAGCGTGTCGTATTCTAAAATATGTATACATCTGAAGAATCAGATCCTTTCCTCAAAGAATTAGTGGTTCAGTGATTGGATATTTATGTTGTTGTTTGTGGCTCTACTTCTTTTTGAATGGCCAGAACTTTTCATTTTGTGCAATTCATTCAGGAACTGCACGACAAAAGCATAAAGTTGATGTTTAATGTAGGTATACATCATTCACGATTTACTATTAGTGTGTGTGTTGAAGTCTGAGAAACATCTTATAAGGGGGGCATTTTAAAGATAACACAGACTTGTATGCCCTTAAATGTGACAGAACATATTAAATAATTTGTATTTGTTGCTCAGTTGATATTTCAGGATAGCAGCGCTCGTTGTAATTTTATGCTATAAGTACAGTCATGAGGTGAGTGTCATTGGCACTTAATGTTGACCATCAAATCCGTTTCTAATTTGAGCTTTAACATTGATCGATGGCTAGAAGGCATTGTAATGCCACTATGCAATGAAAACTTATCCTAGTTGATTTAGTCGAAAACAAGATTCTGTCTCAGAAATGGAAACCTATAATGACAAGTATAATCCCTCTGCACTTTCAGGCAGCCAAGGTTTCAAATGTACTTTAAAGGTAACACCAAGATGATTACGTTTTTTCTTCTCCAACTGATCATTAACCTTTAATACTAGCTAGAGTACCTTCCACCACTAGCAGTTTTCACATTTTTTCCTTATCGGTGTTTGCAGAGTGTTATAGCACATTGGGAGGGAGGAATGAGGACACACTTTAATTATCGGGTCTCCATTGTTAGAAATATTTATTGATATTCAGGATTGCTTTATGTCATGGAACATGTAAGCCCATTTCTGCTCTCTTTGCAGCTTCTGCTTGTCAGCTCCCTAAGTTCAGCTGCATGTATTTGTTCCACACACACAGTGCCTGTGTGATGCATCAATATGTTGCCCTTTCTGCCTCTGATCATGTAACCAGTGAGTTGCTAGAGCAACCTCTGAGATTCTTCTCAGAATGGGCTATTCGCCCTCCCCTCTCTTTGTTCACAGATAGTCTGTCCCAAGACTATTCCCTTTACCCACATTCCCCCTCACTTCCTTTTCCACTTTGGAGACCGGGAGTACAGCACCCATCTCTGTTCCAACCCCATGGCAAGGCCAATTCTTTTCACCTGCCCTCAATTACGAAGCACCTATAGAGAAGCACTCTCACAACACCATTACATCCACAAGTGCCTGTATATACTACTCCTTTCCTAATAAAGTGAAGAAAATATAACAGGACTTTGGAAAGGGGGCTGAGTTGAAGCTATCTGGGTTCATTCATACCCTAGACATGACCCTGGGTCCAGAATACTTTATATGGCAGCATGCTGGTTATTTGGGGTGAACGTGATCTAGCACTTCGGTTTAAGGTTTTGAGGATTACCATGCAAAGTATACATTTGTGGTATTTGTTTTTGGTATCTAGTACCTAAGTGACCTTTTTGCTCTGGCATTGTTACAGTTAAACCTAACCAAGTGGGCTTAGAGTGGTTCCCTTGCATTTATAGCTAGATCAACAAGAAAGTTTCAAATTCTTGGGAGCCTGCTGCAAATAACTACTTTTTCATTTGTGTCCACAAAGTCCAGTTGCCGTTAAGTATCATAGGCCCCCTGGGCACCAAGACTTAGCTAGATGCACCTGTTTAATTACTGCTTTTCTAAATGTTGCCCTTAAGGCTGCGTTTATAGTACTGGCTACAGCGTCGTTGCGCAGCGCTGTAGCAAGTACATACAGTCAGAGAGAGAGAGAGAGACTGACGACTGTGCAAACTCCTGCTCAGCTTATAGTGATATTACACAAAGGGGGGTGGCCAGAAGTCGTCAAACCTCTTCAACTTGAAATATAAAAAAGGCATCAATCGCTCAACTTCAACCCTTTAACTTTGATTTAACTTTAAAGGTGTACTGTACTTAAAGTACTGCTATGTTAAATGAGCAGTGCATTCTTTCATATCAATATAACTGTGCAATGAAAAATTAGTTGCTCATTTCAAATGAGATCTGTCCTCGTGTTCACATCATACGATTTTAAATAACAGCAGAGTCTAGTTAACACATTTGTTGTAGTATACCGTGTAATACTTTGTGAGCGATTTTCCTTTGACATTTTAGCTCTCTTTGCTGTAACTATTTTTGAATTTATGAGGAGGCACATTCCACATTAGTAGTGGACACTTGAAGACAAAGAATATTCAAAGCACGTTTGGCCAAATCAGGCCAACAGTTTAGTTGGCCCTTCCAATAACAATGAGAACTGTAAGTGTATTGTTTTCTGGTTATTGGTTCTACCGAGTATGGATGGAATTCCTTTTGTAGACCATCAGCACTTGAGAACACTGAAAATGAAAAAACATAACTTTTATAATCCTAAACTCTCCTTTCTGTAATGGGTCAATCATCTGAACTGTGTACCAACGGGAAGCCTCTTGCATTTCAAATGCCATGTGGAAGAAGGGATGTTGCGCTGAAGCAGTGTGTGTCATTTGTATTACCAGCCGTTATTACGGAGCTGTAAAATAATCTGAAGCTGTCCCCTAGTAACTGCTGTTTTTCGAATGGTAAACGCTCTACTAAAGCCCACGTGACAGGTCCAAAATGACTTGTGTTATCCACTTTAATTTTCAGTAGCTCATCTGTTTGGACCCCTGCAATGGTAAACACTGGGTGCATGTATGGGTTTTCAGATTCAAGAGTTTTGATGATATTAACAGCTTGGGTCATATTTCACTTCAGAGAAACTTCTTTTAACTTCACTGTTAATGTGTACTTTAAGGGCCTTACATTTTATTTCAAATGGGTGGAGTTACCTGAAATGGATGGATATTGTTGTGTGTGCAACCTACGAAATGCTTTGCAAACATGTGGTGTGCGTAGTGCTGTACGTAGACAGAGAGCCTATATATGATGCACACCTACTGGTAATAAGTGTGGTTGACGAAATGGTTATTTTAAATAAAATGTAATTTTTAATATAGCTTTGTACAAGTACCGTAAAATAAGTAAACGCTCACAATCTTTGGTATTAGTCTATACTTTAAGTGCGTTTGAGTGTTTATTGATAAACCTAAAAAGATAGCCCCAGGGAGTATGGCATATACGCCAGTATATAGCAGCCTGATTCGTAGGATATCTAGAGCATAACCCAGCTCTGCTATAAAGCTAAATAAGGGGCAGGACCCCGACTCGCACAGGTGTAGGTGGTATGTACTTGTTTTGAAAGACCATTATAGGACTAGGCCTATCTGGTAAGTGAAGATGCGAGTGAGGTATTAGGTCACTGTAATCAAGAGACACCAGTTGTGTAAATGAGCTACAACTAACTCCGAATTATAGAATGTGTGTCCTGTATGGATACTGTAGTGTGTAGCACTATGTATGTGAGCTCTAACTGGCTCTTATTGGTAGACCAGATGTATGTAGAGCTCAGAAATTGATGCTTTTAATCAAATAATCAAGTCCTGTGTACACCCTGCATGAAATAGAAGACGGCTATAACTGGCATTTTACCAAATTATCAGTTCAACTATCCATGCTCTGATTGTCCAGCAGCACCCTCCCATGCAAGGGATATCCACAGAGGGCTACATAAGGGGTGCTGCTGATCAGAGAATCAGATCTACCTTCAGAGAGCATCTGAGAGCAAGAGAGGCTAACAGAGACTGAGACACACTCTGGAAAGGAGTGTGGAGATTCCCTCAGAGGACCATCTGAGAGACTGAGGGAATCTCCACACTCCTTCCAAGAGTGTCTCTCAGTCTCTCAGAGGTCCTATGAGGGAATCTCCACACCTTCCCAGAGTGTCTCTCAGTGGACCGACTGAGAGAGATTCTGTGAACGTGTTTGGATCTTGACAGTGACCAGCTGGAGATACATGCGAGTGGCTGCTTTGTGATCAGCACTCTGATATCCTGGACGAGAAGCGGACAGGGCAAGCCTTCTTGTAAAAAACCCCTGCACCTAGCGAGGCTAGATTCTACTCCCCAGATCCCCAGTTGGTATGGTATCTTGTTTTGTGCACCTTTTTGTTTTGTCTGCTGGCGTGCCAGAATAAACCTCATTTTATTCAACAACCTTGTGCTGTCTAGTGCTAGTGATCTTGGGGGTTTCGGTGTAAAAGTACTGGTCTCCAGTGATATGCACCATATATCAGATCTCTGTCTATGTACGCCACTACCTTACATGGAGCTGCTACCGACAGCCCCTTGAAATGTAAGTATCTCAGGAAGCAGGGGGTTCCCCTGGAAGGGAATCCATGCAGTTCAGCCTCGGAGACACTGCTTCAAACATAGTAAAATTAAAATAAACCCAATAGCTAAAACCATTTTTACAGCTCTATATTCTGTGCTACTATGAGAAATCTATAGAAACCTGAAAAATAACATTTATTTCAATATGATTCTAAATAATTCAGTTTAGTTTTTTTTTTTATAAAAACAAAGTAGCCTTCCAAGTTGTAGATAATCTTCTATTGATGGTTTTATAACTATCCACTAAAAGCAAGCAACAAAATAATTGCTATCCGACTAACTTATAAGACGTTATTTCATGTTTTTCCACAAGACGGATTGATTTGGAAATAGATGTAATTATATGAAAGACAAGAAAATAAAACATAGTGTAATCTGTATAATAACATAATTATTCCCAACTTCAATGAATAAACTCACAGGATTGCTGATATTTCAGGCAAATGACTGCAGATGTAGTGAATCAAAATGGCAGGACTGCTGGGCGTTTTTCCTTCCCTCTCTGGATCTCGATTTCACATCGATTTAGAGCTCAATATGGAAAATGAATTTGCAAAGAGCAAACCTAGTGTCATTCCACTTTAATAAAAACAATAATAAAACATATGCACAGTGCACTCACAAATTTTTAGAATCAAAACCGCGTTGAGAGTACACCCGACACCCAGAGTATTAACGGACGTCCGTTCCTCTCGCAACGGTGTGCGCGGGCCCAGACCTGAAACATTATAGAGTATTAACAGACATCGTCGGCACCTCTGACGAAGCTTTAACAAAACGCGTATGAGAGAGAGCCCAGCTGATCAACCCCATAACATGAGATTAGATTTGACATCGCGTGACGCGGAAGTGTTCCAGGTCTCGATCGGCCTGCACACACCAGAGTGAGAGGAACCGATGTCCATTAATACGGGTGTATTCTCAACACACTTTTTTTTTTTAATTCCGAAAATTTGTGAGTGCACTGTGCATATGTTTAATATTTTCATTAAAGTGGAATGACACTAGGTTTGCTCTTTGCAAATTTATTTTCCATATTGAGCTCTAAATCGATGTGAGATCGAGATCCACAGAGGAAAGAAAAAACGCCCAGCAGTCCTGCCATTTTGATTCACTGCATCTGCAGTCCTTTGCCTGAAATATCAGCAACCCTGTGAGTTCATTCATTGACATGGGGAATACTGGTTTTATTTGACAGATTACACTATGTTGTGTTTTCTTGTCATTGCGCTATAGGTTTTTTTCTGGACTATATGTATTTTCTCTCTGGGTGAGAGAATGGACCCCAGCTGCAGGGACAGTTAGGATAAGTCATTCCATTCCTTCACCTATTTGTTTGTGTTAATCATTTGTTGCAGTTTTATTATTTCTTTCTAGGTGTAATTATATACTGCAAAAGTTTAAACCTCTTCTTTTTTTTTTTTTGGTAAAAAAAATAGCATACATATTGCTCTTGTATAGCTTTGCGTTATGGTACCAATGTTTTAATTATTGTTGGTAATTGACAGTGCATTGGGTCTCTAATGTATTTTAAAATAAGAAGTCTTATAAAATCTTGTGATAAAGAGTAACGGTGAGTGTAGTAGTTAGAATGGTGGTAATCTCCACTTGAGTTTGGGGAATTGTTCTATTTAGTGTTATTTTACAGTTTAAATGTTTTGTAACAGTGATGGCGGTTAATGTATACTTATGACATCTATTTTGTTTGTAAACCTTCCTTAGGTAACGGAGATCCAGGACTGGAGTGCATCCAGCCCACACAGTGCAGCATATGTCCTGTGGGACAATGGAGCAAAGAATCTCTACAGAGTTGGATTTGAAGGCATGGTAAGCAGTTAAAAAAAGACAAAGGGGGAAACCAATTGGGGAGATTAAAAGGTCAAAAGAATGGCTTCTTTTTGTACCCGTTTCTGCTCATTCTTTTGTTTTATTCCTCTGCCAGTTGCATGCATTTGGAAGGTCCTTTGTGAATGCATCTGTGACAGTCATGCATCTGCATTGGGGGGGGGGGGGGTTGTGTATATTTGAATGTCATTTAACCCATTCAAGGAATTTGGCAAAATTAACCCCTGCAGTGTTGAAGTGAACTGCTTTTTGTAGGGAATATTAAAGTTGGCACAATGTTTCCTGAGTTCCTAAATGCTATACACACTAAAGAATTAACTCAAAATATTCCCTTTTCATGTAATTTGAAACCGCTTTTGTAGATTTCCTCCTGTTGATAGCTATTGAAGAATTTCTAATTAAAAAAAATGGCAAAAAAAACTCCAACAGCTTTTAACTTATTTAAAGGAGCAGTTCAGCCTGCCTGTTTAGATAGGAAGCAGGGGATCTTTGTCTGAACCACTCTAATTTCAGCTCTGGGAGGGACACTGGTTCCCAAGATACTTAACAGGGAAGGTGCCACAGCTAGCATCCCCTCCAGGGGAAACAAAATGGTGTTTAAATCTCCACGGTACATGGGCCAATAGAAAGCCGCAACGTTGAAATTGAAACACAAGGAAGTAACCGGTGGAATCAGACATTTGATTGCGGCCGTTTTGCGTCGCCACGTCAGCGCCGGGTAGGGGTTTAAGGTTTTTTAAAATAAGGGATTGGGGTAAAGGGTTTAGGTTTTTATCTTGTTCTGTTCTTGCCAGAATAGTTTGACCATTAGCATGGAAAGAAATCATGGCAGGCTTTTGTGTGTTTTCCGGACTAAAACCCGGCCAGGAAATCATGGCAGTCGGTGCTCTTGGCTTTTGGCTATTTGGAGTTCTTTTGAAATGTCATTGCCATGTACTTTGTGGTTTGTGTAGCTAAGTCTGTTAGTTTCCTTAAACACAGTGTGAGTGGTTCTCGCATATAAATACCTCAGTGCTGATTTATATAAGGTACATATTTACATTTCAGTATCAAAGTTCTGTATTGGTTACAAGCAGGACAGTCTTCTGTAAGATGCCCCACTGACCAAATTGCATTCACTTGACAAAAAAAAAGTAAAACACAGCTTGTTTTCAAGTGATTGTGAAAATAAAACGTACACAGAGCTGAGCCTGAAAGATCAGCCAAATACAACACATGACCAGCTCCCACAAGAAGCCATCACTTTTCCCAAGTAGCTTCCTCCTATCAGCGCTCCACTAACCAGTGTCATACTAAGATTCAAATCTGCTGTATGTAGTTCTTAAAACCCATTTGAACCCACATTGAGGTAGCAGAACGTGTGTGTCTACATGTGAAAACGAAGTTTGACATCTAGTATTTTCGATTTGCTTAATAACTTTGTTAGCAGAAATGAGATACAGTACAGTATTTACCCTTTGCAAAAAAATAAAGAAATTCAAAAATGAAATAAATGGACTAATCAATTTGAAATAAAAACTGTGTTGGAACCATAGCTTTGTTTTTTTATTTACTGTTTTAAATTTTTTTTTTTCAGTCTGACCTTAAATGTGTACAGGATGCCAAAGGCGGGTCATTTTACAGGGATCATTGTCCTGTGTTGGGTAAGCAGTTTTTTAGCCTGTTACACTTATACTGTATTGTACTTTTCTCTGATTGTTTAGAAAAATAGCTTTCATGTTTGTAGCAGTTATACATTGGTTCCAGTTGGTGGTATGAAAAAAATTTGCAACCAAGTGAAGGTTTATCGGAGTATAATGAACGTAGGATAGATTCAATGAGGCCTATTCATTAAACTGATAATGGCATTTTTGGAAAGGTATCTTAACATGTTCAATAAATGGTTATCACATGTCCAAGCTGTGCAAAAACTGCTTTTAGGAGGCCATTTGTTTTTGTCTTTTAAATACCATTTTGATTCAGATGTGGCACCAAAAGGAAATGAGTTTGGGTGCAAGATTGCACATCACATGGAAAGAAACAGGGAGAAACCTCGCCTCCCCAAACTGCATGAATTTGGGCTTTTGCTGGAATGGAGAGAGGAGAGAAAATATGCCAAGTAAAATACAGCTCAACCCCGGTATAACGCGAATCCGCTTATAACGCCATGCAAGCGTGGCTCCCAATTTTCGTATTTATGAATACTTTACAACACGATTATTGGTATCTTAAATACTTTATTGTACAATGCATACAATTGTAAATTATTACTAACGCGATCCGCTTATAACGCGATGTGATTCTTTGGACCCCAAGCACAGCGTTATAAGGGGGTTGAGCAGTATGTACAATTATTCAAATGGTTAATTTGCATGTTTTCCAGGTATCAGTCTTTCAAGTGTGCTCCCAGGTAGTAGTTAGCCCACCACATGGAGTACAGGACAATCTGTTTGGGTGCAAAAACGCGAATGGCTAGCAATTTCTGGGCAATATCGTATGCGAATGAGATGTGTCTGTGATTTTTCTGCATAGATAATTGTTAATGAATTATGGCGCAAATGTTTTTTAGTGCGTCAAATTGTAATGAGGTTTTGATGAATGACTTTGCATTGGCATTATCTGAGTTTAATGAATAGGCCCCAATTTAGGGAATTGAAGTTGCAGTCTTGCCACACATTGGAGCTCCTCCCAAATAGCAACATTCTGGAGGAATTCACTTGGAAAGGTGTGATCTGAATATAAATGGGTTGGGGGAGGTGGGAGAATCTATTATATAAATGTTTTGGAACAAATAAGTAGCACTAAGTGTTCAAACACTTTATTTCCTTAATCATCTTCCTTGACGTAAAAATATTAGTCCATTTGTCAGTGTTTGTTAAAGCAATGTCATTTTCAATAATCTCCCAAGTTACCTCTGAAATGTAAAATCTTGAACATAGACGGTACAAGTCTACTCCTTTTAAAAAACACAATTTGTAGATCACTAGTTTGAAGTGTATCATTAGTGATCACTACTACGCAGTGCGTGTGTAAGGTCCCTGGAACAAGTAATCCCACTTGGGAGGTGGTTGGGGTGCTTGAGCTCCTACTGATATATCAATGTGCATGCAAACATATTCATTATGTAGTCACATTGAACAACAAATAGTAAGGCTAACCTTGTGTTCCAAGAGTGGGTTCTTTTAACATTTTTTAACTGTTTATTTTGAACATTTTCATAAAGTATAAAGGTGAATGGTGAAGGATAAAATGGAGGGTGTGGGGGACATGGTACAATTCATATACATTTCTATTTGATCGGAAATTTACAATTCAGTTAATATAAATGCATACAAAATTAATCTATACAGTATCTTCACATAGGATTCTATTTGGGATAATCAAAAAAATAAGAGTTATGGTAAAAATTAGCAAGAGTGGTTTCTTAATCTGCTGATTTGTGCTGCCTTGGCACTTATGGTCAATGTATTGACAGCTTTAAGATTTAAATATATAGGAGGTTATTGATCAGTCTCCCCTGCTCAAAAATGAGAAAAACGGTTACAAAATAGACCATCAGATTGATCAAAATAAAGGCGTCCCATTTAAAGCAATTACATTTTTCCCTCTGCTAAATCTGAGGCAGTGGGTTGCTCTTATTTAGCACCCAGAACATGTTGATAAATAGACCCCACGCACTGTGTGCAAACGAATGGTCATATTTAGATATCCCTTTACTGGGAATTCAAATATTTACTATCGCTTCAATAGCTACATGACAGTAAAAACCTCATTTATTTACCTATTTGCCTGCTCGTTTGCTATTCCATTAATGGAAGCAGTAATATGACGAATAGAGAGAATTTGTATTTGGCACTTTGTGTCACTAGACATTCTCGCACTATGCTATTGAGATGAGCATTGACTGAGGAGCCAAAGAATCGGCCCCCATATTACTTAAGCAACTTGTAAAAAGCAGTAGGTTATCGTGAAAATCTTGATCTAATGGGACCAAAGTTGCAGTTTCACTTTTTGTCTTGTATTTGAAAAGTAACAATGTGCAGGGTTAAAATAATGTAGCTTTTCTGCACTGGTCAAATGCAGGAGGCCACTCATCCACTGCAGGGGTCAGCTCAGCAAAGGCTGCTGAAGAAACTCTTTGTAATCAGAGCTGTCAATCATCGAGCTGCTTCAAAAAGTTGCAACCCACAATGCCTTGCATATCGCTGCTTGACCACTCTGCTTCGAGAGGTCTTTCAGTACCACACGACACACCTAATTTTCCTCTTGTCCCAGGCGAGTTGACGTGTTTTTTTTTTTAGCCCTGATGTGCAATGATTCAGCCATAGAAAACATATTTTGCTTTCAACAGTTGCTTCATAAAATTGCAATGTCTACAATATATTTCAGATTTAGCATAAATACAAAAAGGGCAAATCATTACGGATTGTTAGAGACTTTTACCTAAACCACAGTTCATATGCAATTAGTAGCATATTCAACTTTCCTTGAAACAAAAAATCATATTTCTTCAAAAGTGATGAAGAATGAAAAGTAATTGTTAAAATGCAGAGGGAGCTTAAATTAATTTAGCAGCAGTTTTTTTCATTGATCTGGTCTTATTTTAAAACCTTTGTTTGCATGCTCTGCATGCTATTTTATATTCACTACACTGTTTTGTGGTGGAGCATAAAACACTAAGCAAAACGTTTGGAAGGCCCTCAGCAATAAAGGTTCAATAGACCCAGTTCATCATCTTTTTTTAGCCTATTGTGATTCAAAGTGCAATGCAGTTAACTCTGCTGATAACCTATTTGTTGGTTAAGCGGATTTGGACAGCGGTTTTTAGCTTTCATATGGAAGGCGCTACCACGCCATGTTTTCTGGATAATAAGGTAGTACTCCATTCACATGTAATAATACAGGCATACCCCGGTTTAAGGACACTCACTTTAAGTACACTCGCGAGTAAGTACATATCGCTAAATAGGAAAACGCCAGCTCACGCATGCGCCTGTCAGCACGTCCTGAACAGCAATACTGGCTCCCTACCTGTATCGAAGCTGTGCGCAAGCGGGGAGACTATAGAGTCTGTTACACATGTGTTATTTACATCAGTTATGCACGTATATCAAGATTGCAGTACAGTACATGCATCGATAAGTGGTGAAAAGGTAGTGCTTCACTTTAAGTACATTTTCGCTTTACATACATGCTCCGGTCCCATTGCGTACGTTAATGCGGGGTATGCCTGTACGTCTTTAATTCCTGGGTCATTTGTAAATTCTGGAGTGGGTTTCTGGAGTTGCACAAGGAGAAAGTTGCAAATCCCTGGGTTATGATTTGGCCACAAAAAAACACAATTTCTGAGACCTTAATTTTAATTGTGGTTTGTTACTCTTGTGACAAATAATTGCCCATTTTCTTTTTCCTCTTCAGGTGAACAAAATGGTAATCGTAACCCGGGTGGTCTGCAGATTGGTGACCTAGTTAATATTGATCTGGATTTGGAAATTGTGCAGTCATTGCAACATGGTCACGGAGGTTGGACTGATGGCATGTTCGAAACACTTACTACTACTGGCACTGTTTGCGGCATTGATGAAGATCATGATATTGTAGTGCAGTACCCCAGTGGCAATAGGTTAGTAAAATCACAATGGTACATCATTGGTTCCTGTGTGTTTTCTTACTATAATAAGTAGATTATGTTGGATGCTTAAAGTTCTGGTGGTTCTGCAGTATCTCAGAACCTCTAGCACTTAGAATCCATTTACTGATGTCTTTTAACAAAACAATATGCTGTCTTACAAGTCTCTTACAGCTGTCTTTTGATGGGACAAACTGTATATCTGTTTATCCCACAAGTGAGAGAACCATGCCTCCTCACGAGTGACATCTCAGTTGGTGTCATTAAGATGCCACACAGTGCCTCTATTTTGCCTCTTACTCCATCCAGCTGCACTGTTGCCTGAGATGCACAAGGGCAGTAAGGAGGGGAAATAAACACAATTTAAATAAAACAAGGGAAACTAGAGGAAATATGTGGCACAAGGGAGCAAAAGTGTGCAGAAAGGTTGGTGTAAAGCAGGGGTGAGCAAACTTTTTATGCCGAGCCCCTTTTTTATCCATTAAATTTCTCGGGCCCCCCCTGCCTGATGTAATCAAAATCACATGAAAAAAAAAACCTTTATTAAACGGTATACAGTGTAAATACAAATATGTCTAAGGCCGCGCGTATAGTGCCCGCGATGTCACCCGTCGCCGCTAGCGAAAGTTTTATTTCGCTTTGCGGCGGCGTGGGCGACCAGGCCATTGATTGGTTCAGGGGCTGTCACATGAGGCGACAGCCCCTGTAAAATCAAATATTGCCGGCTTCAAAAAATCGCGTCGCCACGTCACGCTTACTATAAGCGCACGCGGTGGTGGCGACAATGCATTTGTTTTTGGGCGACGTTGCGTCACCGGCACTATAAGCGCAGCCTAAATACTTACATTCTTCAACAGCTCGCTCTTGCAAAATTAGGTATATATATATATATATATATATATATATCTGATATACCCGGCGTGGAAGGGCAGGGGGCATGGAGTGGAAGGGGGGGGCAAAGGGCAGGGAGGGGGGCTTGGCAAAGGGCAGGGAGGGGGGGACTCAATCCCCCCCCCACACACACAATCCCCCCCCACACACACACAATCCCCCCCCACACACACACAATCCCCCCCCACACACAATCACACAATCCCCACACTCAATCCCCCCCCCCCCACACACACACACACAATCCCCCCCCCCACACACAATCCCCCCTACACACACTACACACACACACACACACACACACACACACACACACACACACACACACACACACACACACACACACACACACACACTCCCCCTCACCCCACACACACACACACACACAATCCCCCTCACCCCCCACACACACACACACACAATCCCCCTCACCCCCCACACACACACTCAATCCCCCTCACCCCCCACACACACACTCAATCCCCCTCACCCCCCACACACACACTCAATCACTCCCCCCCCACCACCACCAACACACACACACACTTAATCAGTCCACAATTTCACCTGTGGGGGCGACATGCTCCGATCCCCCAACCCCCCCATGCTGCTGAAAACGGGAAGAAGACAGGAAGAGAAGAAGGGCTTGTCTGTGTGCAGAGAGAAGCCCCGCCCCCTCTGCAAGCACAGACATAGAAGCAGCGGCACGGATCTTCTGGCCCCGCCCCCTCTGCAAGACAGACATAGAAGCAGCAGCAGCACGGAGCTTCTGGCCCTGCCCCCTCTGCAAGACACAGATATAGAAGCAGCGGCACGGATCTTCTGGCCCTGCCCCCTCTGCAAGCACAGACATAGAAGCAGCGGCACGGATCTTCTGGCCCCGCCCCCTCTGCAAGACACAGACATAGAAGCAGCAGCACGGATCTTCTGGCCCCGCCCCCTCTGCAAGACACAGACATAGAAGCAGCGGCACGGATCTTCTGGCCCCGCCCCCTCTGCAAGACACAGACATAGAAGCAGCGGCACGGATCTTCTGGCCCCGCCCCCTCTGCAAGACACAGACATAGAAGCAGCGGCACGGATCTTCTGGCCCCGCCCCCTCTGCAAGACACAGACATAGAAGCAGCAGCACGGATCTTCTGGCCCCGCCCCCTCTGCAAGACAGACATAGAAGCAGCAGCAGCACGGAGCTTCTGGCCCTGCCCCCTCTGCAAGACACAGATATAGAAGCAGCAGCACGGAGCTTCTGGCCCCGCCCCCTCTGCAAGACACAGACATAGAAGTTTCCCTGCAAGCTGCTCGCGTCGTCCCTACATAATCGTGTAACACCCCCCCTACCGTGTGTGTGTGTCCCGTCACTCCGCCTCAGGCCAATGAGAGGTGTGCGGGGGCGGGCAGCCCAAGGGACCAATGAGATTTCCCCTAGGGACACCGGACATCCAGACAGGCATACAGTGCTTTCACTAATATAGTATAAGATATATACACACACACAAACACACACACATATATACACACACACACACACACATATATACACACACACATATATACACACACACATACATACACATACATATACACACATACATATACACAAACACACACACACATATACACACACACACACACACACACACACACACACACATATACACACACACACATATATACACACACACACACATATACACACCTGGTGGGGGGAGGGAGTAACTAAGCCTGCTCAGGTCCCCCCATGTGCTGCTGAAAACGGGCGGGTAACAGACAGGAGGAGGAGGGCTTGTCTGTGTGCAGGGAAAGCCCCGCAGCAAGGCCCCGCCCCCTCTGCAGGCAGACACAGCAGGGAACTGGAAGCAGTCTCGGCACGGAGCTTCTGGCCGCCCGTGCACAGCTCTGCCCGCCCCCAGGTTTCCCCGCACGCAGCCTGCGCCCCCCCCCCACATAATCTTGCGCCTCCTCCAAGGGGGCGCGCCCCCCAGTTTGCGCACCGCTGGTGTAAAGCACGGGTGCGCAAACTACTCAGTTTGCGCTCCCCCTGGCCTGCGCCCCCCCCCCTCCTTGCCTGCTCTCTGGCTCCGCGTCATATGACGTCACTACGTCATGTGACATGTTGCCACTTGACCCCGTGGTGTCATTTGATGCCGTGTTGTCATGGCGACTCGCTGCTGAAGAGTTGGCAGAGGGCATGTAAAGGAAGTTGCAGAGGACTCACGCCTCCCCCGGTATTTAATTTTACATGCCTGGGGGAAGAGCGAGGGGCCTCTGTAACCACCGCGCCCCCCCTAGATAATCCTGCACGCCCTTCATTTTGCTCACCCCTGGTGTAAAGCATGAAATAGTTTCCAAAGCATAGGAGAATTACTCAACACTTGTTTTTGATTTTTGTGTTGTTTAAAGAACTATGCAAACATTGGGGAAAATGACAAACCTAGTCCTTAATTGAATTGTGAACAAAGAAATATTAGTGATCTCTGTACTACAGTTTAGATGCAATCCAAGCAGCCTAAAAAATATATATATTTTCTTTTAAGATATGCAGCATTTGATTGCCTTTATTGAAAACGAATTACCTTACCTTAGTTCTCCTGTGATGATCAGGAAAATTCTGCTTCCCAGGGTTCACTAAATGGCTGCCTTTCAGTTTACCTTCAGTCAATGTAACTCAGCAGCTACCATGTATCTGGATATTACTAAGGTAACATTATCTATTGTTACAGTTTGCAGCTCAAACTGCTGGGAATATTGGTAACAAATTATCACAACCAGGAAAGTGTTACAAAGATCTTTCACTGCTGGAGACGTGTGCTAAAACTGCTATAGAAATCACTCACACACTCACACACCCTCTCTCTCTCTTTGGATGTTCATGGAAAAAAAATGTATGTTGCAAACAGATCCGCAGTTGCTTTACGTTATTAAATTATCTAGATAGTCTAGATAAATACTGAGCCTTGAATTAATTTATAAAAAGTAGTAAGAAACAAATTTTTATGTGCCTTTGCATTGTTCATGTAATAACATGTTTCAAGTATAATTAAATGGACCATAAACTATATAGACCGACGTAGGTTGAGGATACATACAATGTGTTAAACATTTATGTAGAAATAAAGTATCGACTGAAGGCTCAGAAATGAATGTTTAAGGCTAAAGAATATAAAGAATATGTATGCAGGATAATAGAACTCACTTGTTAAGCTGAGATTATACAAGCGCGTAACAAGCACAAATTGCTTAATGCCTATGCGGCCGACCCCTAGTTTGCGAGTGCAATGGCGCGACCGCGTTTTGAAAAGACAACTTTTGTGTATTTTCAAGCGTGTCCGCGTCACGTGAGTGGTTCAGCCAATGAACCACCACGCCTCCCATCGCCTCTCCAATCGCCTGCAGCTCAGTTCACACGTTGCTCAGATGAGAGGCGCCCGTGATGAAGCGCGCTAGCGTGGACTATAATCCAGGCCTCAGGTAGGGCCCTCGAGGCTGGTCTGTGCTTGGTAAAGGATTGAAGTACAAAAAAAGAACTTCTCCTTAAGAAATGTATACCAGCACCAGAGAAGACATAAATAGAAGTGTGTGTATGAATAAAGGTTATTACTTAATTGTAGCATGTGTCGTGTGTTACAATAAAGTAATATCTTTATTCACACCTCACTTCTATTTTTGTCTTCTCTGGTGCTGGTATGCATTTCTTCTGTTCATTTTATACACCCACGCATCCATCTTTCTCTATGTATGTATGTATGCATGCATGTATGTATGTAAAACCAATTTCCTTTGACTTGTAGCGACTTTGTCGCGTACGTGACGGATTAAATCAATTTGTTTTGATGCGCCGTCGCAGGGACTATAAGCACGACCTAACTAGAAACCCCCACCTCATTTTCCACTGTAGCAGGTGCTTCTGTGGTGCAAGTCTTCCCTGCTAGTGCAGCATAAGAATTGTGCAGTAACAAATTATCCAGGGTCCAATGGGCTGGATCTAATCCGATACATCTGTGTCCTTTGAAGACTAGTCACGATTTAAGCTAATCATCCTCTGTTAATTACAAAGATATACCCTATCCTCTGTTGATCGACTGCTCTGACTCAGGCCCTCATTTTCTCCTGTCTCGATTACTGTAACCTCCTGCTGTCCGGCCTTCCTGCCTCTCACCTGTCTCCACTACAATCCATCCTAAACGCTGCTGCCAGAATCACTCTGCTCTTTCCTATATCTGTCTTTGTCTCCCCTGCTGAAATACCTCTCCTGGCTTCCTATCAAATCCTGCATCACACACTCTATTCTCCTCACTTTTAAAGCTTTACACTCTTCTGCCCCTCCTTACATCTCAGCCCTAATTTCTCGCTCTGCACCATCCCGACTCTCGCGTTCCGCTCAAAGATGTCTTCTCTCTACCCCCTTTGTATCTAAAGCCCTCTCCCACCTTAGTCTGCGAACCCGCTGCGGCCGGCGGGGCGCGCGGCCGCGGTTCACCAGACCCTTGCCCGAATGGTCCCTGTCCCCGCTGCCTCCTTCCGGCAGGGCTGACTACGTACTGTGACGCGTCAGCTGGCCGATGCTGCAAGATCCTAGTGATTTTCGGCGCTAACGCGTCACGTGGTACGCGAGTCAGCCAATGGGGAGGAGGGGAGGGATGGAGCAAGATGAGAGGAGCCTTGGGCGGGGAGCAGGGAAGGAGCTGCGGGTTAAAGTGTGTGAGTGTGTATGTATGTATGTATGTATATATATATATATATATGTGTGTGTGTGTGTGGGGGTGGATGGCCCCTCCCACTCCCGCCCCCCTCCCGCTCCGGCTCCCGCTCCCTACAGACCGCATATCGCGGTATGTGTCTGTCAGCGCCCCGCCTGTCTGCAGTGCGGGCGCGCTGACTGAGGGAGCGGGGCCTTAGCCTTAAACCTTTCTCACTGACTGCCCCACACCTCTGGAAGGCTCTTCCCCTCAATATCCGACTAGCACCCTCTCTATCCACCTTTAAGACCCACCTTAAAACACGCTGCTTAACGAAGCATATGAGTAGCTCTGTGGCTGATGCTATACACCTGATACATAAACCTTGACCCCCTGCAGACGCACTTACCAGAATGCCCTCCTACTGTCTCTGTACGTTCTCCCTACCTAACAATTAGATTGTAAGCTCTCCGGAGCAGGGAATGTTAATTTTATGTCTGAAGCGCTTCTTCCCATGATCTGTTATTTGTATTTGTTATTTATGATTGTCACGTTTATTACTGCTTTGAAGCGCTATGTACATTAATGGCACTATGTAAATAAAGACATACATACAATTGCAGATTTATCCTCTTGGAGTATTTCTTAGGGGGAAGGGGTCTATTTTTTTTTATTAGCACCTCATCCTCTGTGTCCTTCCTTGGCTGATGACTGATGTGTGGCACAGCCCTTATATAGGACATGCCCCATAACACGACCACAGCATGTGATATATGGTTTTAGTGAACAGTTCAATGGTGTTCAAATGGTGTTAAATACCGTTTACGCCAATTTGTCCACTTATTGGAGCTTTGTCAGTCTAGGCCGGTGTGTGGTTTGCCAGTACTACAGAGACCCATCGGACTCACCGGCACCATCTTTTTTACACACAACTATTTAGTGCAGTTGTTCTCCACCTATCTGTGTGCTACTGTGAACTTATCATGAGCTCTTTCCTACAGATAAAGAATCATATAATTGATTAGACTCATTAAAACATAATTGATGCAGCTCATTTTACCCGTGCTAGATATTTATTTTTCCCTATTTGTTTACCTCTTATTTTAAGTTCTGTCACCTTATGGATGTATTACTGGCTGTATAAAATATATTTTTGCCCCTCATGAAAATTAACATGTATTGTATAAACTGGACTGCACATTTTGTAAGGCCTCCTTTATCCCCTATCTAAGAGAAAATAGAGTTGGAAGTAGTTTGAATGTGAAAAAAATTACTTTCTCCGTGTATTTCTGTATTTTTTATTGAATGGGTTTAGAAGAGATTATGGGCCCATACCATGTATAGCAGGGTTAATTTGTGTTATGAAATGTACTTTCTAGGTGGACGTTTAATCCAGCTGTTCTCACCAAGGCAAATGCTGTTCGAAGCGGAGATGCTGCTCAAGGTGCAGAAGGAGGAACATCTCAGTTTCAAGTGGGAGACCTTGTACAAATTTGTTACGATTTAGAGAGAATAAAACTTCTTCAGAGAGGTCATGGCGAGTGGGCGGAAGCTATGCTCCCCGTAAGTATCATTTACAACTTTAAGCAGAAATGTAATGAGCGCTTTAATATACTTCCTGTTTCAATTTTACACCAGTCTGTTTTTGCCTTGGAGTTTCCAAAACATATACATCTCCTCCGCCAAACACACACCCACATTACGCACACACCCACACATTACGCGCACACACCCACACATTACGCGCACACGCACACACATTACGCGCGCGCACACACATTATGCGCACACACACACACATTACACACACATTACACGCGCACACGCGCACACACACACACACACACACACACACACACATTACGCGCGCACACACACACATTACACACACATTACGCGCGCGCGCACACACACACACACACATTACGCGCGCACACACATTACGCGCGCACACACACACACTACGCGCACACGCTCACATTACGCACATTACGCACATTACGCACATTACGCACACGCGCACATTACGCACACGCGCACATTACGCACACGCGCACATTACGCACACGCGCACACACTACACCCACACCACACTACACCCACCCACACTACAACGCTACAAACACTACACCCACCCACGCTACACACTACGCACCCACGCTACACCGGCACCCGCGCTACACCTGCACCCGAGCTACACCCGCACCCGCACATCACCATCTCTATATCATCTTCAATCCTTGTCGATCCACTGCTGGATAAATGCCTCCCCAATGATCTTTCACGTAGTACGGTTGCAAGCCTCTCCTCTAAGTCAGGGATGTGCAAACATTTGTAGCTGGACCCCCCCCCCCCATGCCTGCTGCCCCCGGTTCTCGCGCCCCCTTACCTCACTTCCCGGCGTCAAGACGTCATGTTGCCATGGCGACGCGCCAAAAGCAGTCTGAATCTCGGTAAGCTATATGTTGCAGGGGCCTCAAGCGATCCCCCCGGCATTTAAATTAAATGCCGTGGGGAAGAACACAGAGCCTCTGCAACCACCACGCCCCCCTATAAAAATCTCCTGCCCCCCAGTTTGCGCACCCCTGCTCTAAATTGCTCCAACAAATTTTTGGATTTGAATCCTCCCATTTTACTTTTGGTTGTCGACTTGATTTCTTTGTAAAATCTTTTTATTGAAAATTCTGCAGACTTGTACATACAGTATATATTTAACATGCATAATGAAGCAGATTCTTATACAGGTATCTCTTTATGTTCCATACAATATTCGTTTTGCATTAATTCCTTTTTATTTTTTAATATAGTAACACTTGAACCTTCAACTCAACTTGTAAACATTTAACTGTATTATGTCAACCTGTTATTTCATTTTACCTTCAACTTCTTCCCTCTTGATAGTATACCCCAGCCTTTGCTTCGTCTGTTTTGGACCTCTGTCAGACTAACTAAGTCGTTCATATAAGGACTCTTAAATCCTACAGTATGTTTTTACTCTTCGCCTCTCCTGTGCAACACATACACCTCTGTCTGATATCTTGAAGTATTTCACTAGTCTTATGGTATCGTCCGTAGTCCTGTTAGGTACCTTTCTACCCCACAGGTCTCTGGATTTTTTTTTAATTGGTGTAGTGTTCAGAACCTTGTTGGAGGATTCCTGGTTAGTGTGTGTGTTGCATACCATGTTGTGTGTTGAAAGTTTTCTTGGATTTTTGTCTTTGTCTCATCTGACTGTGCGGCAATGAAGCTTTCCAAGATTTGGAAGAATCGTTCCGCTTTTTTTTCTTTTTCTGTCGTGACTTCCACTCAGTCTAATGTGAATATACCAAACATTTTCTCTCTCCACAGCTGCAGAGATGGGGGAGTGTTATGTATCCATTATTGTAAGATCGTTTTCCTTGCAGCCATAGCTATAATTTGTTTGAGTTTGCTGTTGTCAGTTTGGTCCCCTGCTGCCCCTTCAGCGTTTAGGTTTATAATATTAAAAATCGCATATTCGGGATCTATACGGATTGTTGTATTCAGGGAATCTTTGCAATACTCGCCTATTCGTGACCAGAACTCTTGGACCACTGGGCTGTTCCATAGGCCGTGTATAAGATCTGCCTCTGGGGCTGTGCACTGTGTACATTTACTGTCTAGTGATAGTTTTGCTTTGTATCTGAATTTGGGCGTAGTATATGTCCTATGTAAAATGTTGTAGTACATTTCTTGGCATACTGTGGATTGGATGTTTTTCAACGATTTTCCAAACTGTCTCATGAGAGTCTCCATACTTAGATTTGGGCAGTCTGTTACCCAAGCTCCAGTTCCCGGTGTGTGGTCATCACCTTTTCAAGACATTTTGTAGTGCGCGCTGTCCTTTATTTCTATCTCTTCCTAGTCTGTGTACTTCTCCCTGCAGCTCCCTGTCTCCCGTGATCAGTGGGGAATATCCAAACGTTAACATCCATAAAGGGGCGCATAAGAGAAGAAACAAAAGACAAATTAGTCAATTAAAACACAATTTAAAAGTACACTAGGAACATGTATAACTTACATAAAATTATGAGGTGGATCACAATGATCCCAAACGTCCGCGATATCCCTGAAGAGGGCCCCAGATTCTCAGAAACCCTCCCCAAAGTCCCAGATTTTAAAAGGAAACGGCCTCCGTGATGTAAGAAGCCGGATCAACGCTCAATGGCGTCCTCGGGGTATACGCGACTGCAGCTTCCGTGGTACGTCGTCACGTGACACACGTCGCTGCTTGTGACCTCACCGCGACGCGTTTCGTGTCTGAAGCGACACTTCTTTGGGTTTTTTGTTATCAAAATGTAATGTTTTCTTAAGACATTGATACAAATTTGATATTGAGATTTTCCCATATTTTGCCATTTGGAAGAGAGCGTCAAGGTGGTTGTCTATCTGCTGTTGGTAAGTCGTTTAGTGATGTCAATGCGTAATGCCTGGCCTGTAAATAGGAGAAGAATTGTGTGTTAGGTAGCGCATATTTATCTTTCAGTTCCTGGAATGAGTATATTGTGTGATTTAGCGTATGTAGGATCTGCCTTATTCCAAGGATTCCCTTCTTTTCCCAGGCCTCAAAAGTGTAATTCGCCTTCCCTTCCTGAAACCTCAGATTCTTAGTGAACGGTAGAAATAGCGACTTGTTCCTTTGTAAGGAGTGTTTTCCTGGCTCTATACCACGCTTTAAATGTGCTGAGTAATAATGGGGTTTCTTTTATAGCTCTTGGGACCTCGTGAGAAGGCGTATGTAACAAATATGCCAAGTTTATACCTAGGCACATTTGTTGGTCAATTTCATATATTGTGAAATAGTTTGTATGATTTATCCAGTCTCCTGCATATCTCAAGATAGCGGCACAGTTGTACATTTTAAGTGAGGGGAGGTTTACACCTCTGTTTCTTTTATGTTGCTGCAGTTTTGCCATACTAATTCTAGGCTTTTTCTTTTTCCATATAAAAATTTGAAATGCTTTGTTTAGAGTTGTTTCGTTTTGTCTCTTATTATAATTGGCAACATCTGTAGTGGAGGTATAGGATTTTTGGGAAGATTGTCATCTTCACCAGGTGGCATCTCCCCAGAAATGTTACCCTTAAGTTCTGCCATTTTTGGAGCGTTTGTGTGATGTTAACTATCAGTGGTCTAACATTATTATATAATTGATGGATATCACTCGGGATGAAACCCCCCAGAAATTTGATGTGTTTTTTTGCCCATTTGAATGGGAAGGAGTCCTTCCACTCTATCTTTTGATTGCAAGCTAGAGCTAGTGCCTCTGATTTTTCATAGTTGATGGTTAAACCCGAGACTTTGCCATACATTTGTATTGCCTCTATAATAGCGGGTATTGCTTTTTTGAGGGTTTGAAATTAAAAGGAGCATATCGTCCGCAAATGCAGCGATTTTTAGTAATTTGTCATCTATTTGAATGCCCTTGAATTCCTCCATCTGTTTTTAGGTGTCGAATTAAGGGGTCTAGTTAAATAACATTGTGGATAGGGGACAGCCCTGCCTTGTTCCCCGTTGTAATGTGAATTTCAGAGTCCAGTGCATTAACAAAGTTTTGTGCCTGGTGAGTCCTGGTAATGTGTGCCCATGTAATTTTGTCGAATGCCTTTTTAGCATCGAGATTTACTATTATTATGTTGCCTTTGGACTGTCCTGCTGCTACCACCTCGGCCACAGCAGATCTTATACTCGTAATTGACTGACTGTCTCCCAGGGACACAACCTGCTTGCTCTGGAGATATAATATTGGGGAGTATATTTTTGAGGCTGTTTGTGTAAATTTTTGTTAGAATTCTAAAATCTTGGTTTTACAGGGAAATGGGTCTGTATGACGATGGTTGTTCCAGATTTCTGCCTGGTTTTGGGATGACAATTATTTTCGCTAGATTAAAATTTTGCGGCATTTGTTTTTCCTCCCTTATATGGTTGTATAGGTTGGTTAGTGTGTTGATAGTTTCCTGTACTTCTAGAGTTGTTATAGGTTGATCTAGTGCCTCTCTATTTGCTTGGAAGATCTGAGGAAGGTTTGCTTCTTGTATAACTTTTCCTCCTAATTCTTTTTCATCTGGGATTGTTGTGTAGAGTTTTTTGCAGTAATTTAGGAATGTTGCACACAATTCTTTGGCGTTTGTTCTGCTACCCTCATTGGTGCTAATGGACACTTTTTGATTAGTACAATTGCTGTCTTTTGTTAGATTGGCCAACAATTTCCCAGGTTTGTTGCCCCATCTAAAATAGCTATTTTTTTTTCATACATATGTTGGGTTTGTGCTCTGTCAGCAGTGCCTCGTACAACTCTGGCTTCTAAATAGTGCTTCTTATTTTGTTCTGTATTATCGGTCTTGTATATTTGGAACGCCTGTGTTAGCTGTGTGTTTAGGTTGTTCAGTTTGGTGTTTAGGGTTTTGTTTTTCCTAATAATGTAAGCAATTATATGGCCTCTTAAGTACTGCTTTGGATGCTTCCCAGTACAGAATGGGTTCTACAGTATTGGTTCTGATCCGTCTCATAATTGGACCACTGGTTTTGTAGTTCCGCTTTGAACTCTTGTCAGCTAGATACGTGGGCATGCGCCAGCTTTGCAAAATATTTTTGGGTTTACCGAGTCTTTAGTTGAACCATATTGGTGCATGGTCTGAAATTATTATATTTTCTATTTTAGCTGAGTTTATTCTCTGCATTAAGTTGGTTGAGATTAGGAACCGGTCTATTCTTGAGAACATACTGTGTGCGTGTGGAAAAAAAAAGTTAAATCTTTTTCTAGGGGGTCAACCAGTATTAGGTTCTCCCTGAAGGATTTTTAAAGTTCCCCGTTGAGTGAGAGTGGTGTGGTACCCTTTTGTTTCCTGATATGTCACGTGTCCAGTCCTCCCCTACATTGAAGTCGCCTCCTACAACCACGGTCTCTGCATCCCACTCCAAAATTCTTTGGTATAGATCTGTGAAAAACAAATGGTTAGGCAAGTTTGGGGCATATACCTTAACCAACAACAGTCTTCTATGGTGATGTCGGCCATGAGATATCTTCCTCCCGGATCTTTCAGAGATCTTCCTCCCGGATCTTTTTTATGAATGGTGTAGTTCACATTCTCGTTTATTAGTGTTGCAGTTCCTCTTTGCTTTCCAGTGTATGGTGCCGTGATTATTTCTTGGATCCGTGGCGCTTTTAGTCTTTTGGTATCCTCCTTCAGGAGGTGTGTCTCTTGGAGGAGCGTCACCTGCACTTTGGATCTTTTGATGTGGGAGAGTATCTTCCTTCTTTTTGCTGGTGAATTCAGGCCCCCGACATTCCAGGAGACCATCTTGAGGTTGTCTATCCGGATTTGGGAATCCTCGGTTTCTACTTTAGCTTCGTCTTGAGGCTGCATCAATCCTCTTCTGACCAGCCGCAGCCTCCCTCGCACCGCAGCCTGGAGAACACACACCCCTATTTCTCTTGTGTTTGGGGGGGAGGGGATGCAGCGTATTCGTTGGCTGTGAGCCTGCTTGCGTGTGTGTGCTGCCTTCTGTGTCTCCCTCCGCTCCCAGACCTGACTTTGCTGGCTCTGCTGTTGGGTTGTCTTTGGCAGCCTGCTTCCTCCTGCAAGTGGCTTCTTACCCCTGTGTCGGCACGGCTTGCCTCTGATCGCTCTCCGGTCATCCTTTTTTCCTGGCTGCCTGTCCGATCCGACTCCCGGTGACCCGCTTTGTTCTTTTTGTTTCCCCTCTTTTTATTTATTGTTCCCCTCCTGCCCCGTTGGTGTTTTGGGGTGGGTTTTTGGAGGTATTATGGAGGGGGCTGTGGGCAGAGTTCTAACATACGGCCATTGCCAAGGCCCGCTCACAGAAGCTCGACTTGGTTTTTAATTACACTTGTAATCTCGTTGAGTATCATATTTGTCCAATAATGGTATTTTTTGTTGTGATTTGTCTGGCTAACTGCCATTTTAATTTCTTCACACTTGTGATGTCAGACTTTTGTTTGGTTTCAACCCCATTTATTATTTTTCTTGTCTATTCGGGTAATGCCCAGCATACATTTCTTCATACTCCTTTGAGTTGTGTGTGCTTCTGCATTATCTTTGCATTTATGGTCCAAGATTCACATCCATATGTGAGCATAGGCAGAATACACTTGTCGAAAACTTTCCCCTTGATGCACAATGGAAGGTCCCCTTGAAAGATTGCCCTATTTATTCCAAAAGTGTTCTATCCAATCTTTATTTTCCAATTGATTTCCATTGTTACATGGTGGTGTAATGTTTATAAAGTATTAGACTTTCTAGTTCTATTCCATTTATTTCGTTCTTTGAAGACTTGACATATTTGTTGAACATCACTTTGATCTTGCTGAGATTCATATGGAGGCTAACCTTCTTACTTGCTTTGACAAGTTCTCTGATTTGATGCTGGAGGTCTTCTGGACTTATAGAAAAAATAAGAATGTCATCTGCAAATCGTAGGTGACTCAAATATTTACTATTGATTCCTTTTTGTTTCCAATTCAATACCTTCAACAATTTAAGTGTTGCTGTGAAAAGCTTTGGTGACATGTCTCCCTGTCGCACTTTATGCTGATCCTGTATCTTCATGTAATGGTTGATGTGACATTCTCATAAATGTTCTTTATAATATTTATGTACATTTCTTCACCACTTTGAAGCTGCAGTTCAAGCTGTCGTTTTATTTTTTTTCAATATGTGTTAGAGATGTGTGCAGAGGTGCATATAATGGAGACCGATTTGGGTGAAATTAGATCTTGGCTTTATTGAGCCTGTTCCTTTATTCAGGCAAAACATAAAAAAAAAATAAAAATAACAAACCTCTATCTTTTTGTAAGGGCCAACTCAATTCCCCAGACCCTATCTGCAGGACTGGAGGGATATTCCCTTTACCAGCCTATCACCCCAAAGTCTCAGGAACCTGAGCAGGTGGCCCTCCATGTCGGTCTCTGGCAGGTTCCTGGGTCCTCTGTGAATAGGAAATATAGGTCTCTGGGTGTCTTGATTTCAGTACAGCCTTTGTGCTCAAGACCCTGTCTGTGTGCAGGCTTCTCTGCTCTCCTGTCTGCCCAAATGTGAGCTAAGGAATCTCTTTCCTGTGTCTCACATGAGGCTTTTTCTCTCATTAGTCCAGGTGGAGACTAGTTAATTGAGTGGCTGCAATCAACTATCTCTGCTGGATTCTCAGAGCTCTGAGGCTGCTTTATTTAAATAGGGATATGTCCCTGTTACATACCTCCCTTGTTTGTGGAAAGCTCGGGGTTGCCACGGCTAAAGCCCATCCTTCCACTCGCGATATCTCTGCAGCTCAAATGAGAGTGGATGGAGAAAGAGAAGCCTCAGTCCCGCTGGGATTGGAGCCCTTTCTCCAGGTCAGTAATGTCTCCTCAAGAAGGTGCTTGAGCTCAGCACTCTTCAGTCGCTTGAGGAGGACTTTTCCCAAGCATAGTCTTTCTTCTGACTGCTTGTTTACGTATTTTCCCCTGTGTCAGGCGATCCTTTCTTCCCTGAGTTTACGGTGACCACCTGCATCTGGTTCTGTAGCCATATTCACGGGTGGTTCAAGCTGGGCAGAGTTTTTATCCATACCGATTGACTCCTGTAGCATCTCAGTTTGGTAGTTATCTAGTGTTGTACCTGTAGAGGTGTGAACACCGGAAAAGTTTTGCCTCAATCTAGCCAATGACTGTATCTTTCTAGTGGCTATTTTCATTGAGAGGAATATGGCTTGGGTCATGGGGCCACAGTAGCATTACTGTATTGGTATTGCGCTTCTTGTAATTCGGATCTTCTTTTCTGACTTGTGTGGAAAGCCGATTGTAGTACTGAGATGGCATTGTGGGTGCGCTTATAGCAACGCACAGCTTACTTGGTTGTGATGTAGAACCTATATCTGGATTGAATCACACCAGCAGCTTCCTTCAATTTTTTTGTAGTATCTTTGCTGCTGGAACTTCCTAACATTTGACTGGAGTAAGATTAAACACTGCTTCAAATGTTCATAATTCTTTCTTTGATGTTGCATTCTCCATATGGATTGGAGAAGGCAGGCTGCTTTATATTGCTATTGAGCCGACATGTTTTCATTCCTCTGTAGGCAGCCTGTATGGTGAGCGCTGCAGAGCATTTGCACGTATACATTTTTCTTTCCAACCTTGCTTGGACTAGAGCTTTGTAGTACTTATGAATTACTCTGCTGCTTTTCTCCCTTTTTAAGAAGTTTAGCTCATCAGCGAGAGAATCCTGTTTCTGGAGCTTGCTCTGAGTGTGCATCAACACATTCTTCATTATATTTTGGAGCTCTGCGGATTTCTTTGCTCGGGCCGCAGCTGCTTGCCTCAGTTTCTGGACCACCTTGTGCTCCCTCTTGTACCGAGTCGCTTGGCCTCTAGCGATGCTCAGGGTAGCCTTCAGTTTCTCATGAGGCTTTGCGGGCACATACAGGGTAAACAGATGTTCCTGCAGCACTTGTACTACTTTAGCAGCCTGAAGATTGTCTTCCTGCAGAGACCACTGCTTCTCTTTGGCAATCTGTAGGTGCGTACGCAGACCTTCCAGTAGGTTCTGCAGTAGGTGCTCTGCTTGTGTGCGTTGCTCCAATGCTTCTAACTTTTCATATTCCAATAGTTTCTTTCTTTTTTTTTCTAGCTCGTGATTCTTTTCCTTTTCATTGACATGGTCAGTCAAATCAGAATTTTCTTCTTTCAGCATTGTAGGTTCTCTTTTTAAAGTCTAATATTCAGGGCCTCCTTGTAGTCCTCTTTCCATTTACAGTAGGTACTTCTGAGTTGAGACTCACGGTCTCCTGGCGTGAGACTTCTATCTCTAGGTTGAGGGTGTGAAGCTCCTTCTGAGAGACTTTAAGATTGTATTGTATGTCTTTTTTTATATAGCGCCAAAAGTGTACTCAGCGCTTCACAAAGAATACAGTACAGGGAATTATAATTATACAATAAGTGCAGCAAAATCAGACAATAGGAAAGGAAATCCCTGCCCCAAAGAGCTGACAATCTAAGAGGTTTAATGGGAAACATACAGAGACAGCAGGGGAGGGAATAAGTGCTGTAGATGGCAGTGCTTGGTCACAATGGGTGGTAGGAGTGACTGAGTGTGGGACACTAGCCATGAGGGCAGGCTATTGGGATGCTTGATTTGTGGGGTAAAATTTAAGGAAGGTCAGTGTTAAATGAAAAGGTTAACACCATTTACAGGAGAAGAGGTGGCAGGGAGGCATGAGGGAGATCAGGTGTGTATGTCCATACTAAGACTGTAGACAGCTTTTTGAGAGATGTCCAGCTCCTCAGCGAGACTGTGAAGTTCCTTTTTAGAGACTTCCAGTTCTGTGCGGCAACTACTGATCTCTTGGTAAGGTTCTATGCGGAGAGTATGAACCTCATTCTGAGAGACTTCCGACTCTCTATGGCAATCGCAAACCTCTTGCTGAAAGACTAATCTCTTTCAGTGCTGTGATATAGTACGGTGATATTCCAGCATGTCAGAACCAAGGGCCCCAAGTCACTTAAAAAACTGTGAAGTGGAGCCATTTAGGTAAGCAGTGAGTTTTTCCATATATACTATATGTTAAATTTGATTTACTTTCTGTAGAGAGAGAGAGAGGGAGGGGGGGGGGGTTTGTTTTCAGCCCTTTGCAATAGTACCCAGTGGTATTTAAAATTTGTGAGATAATTTTGGTTATCTGTGTTTCCTTAATACTGTGTAGTGGATCATGGGGAATATTGACCTGCATGATCCTATATACTAAGGCAAGCACTTCCTTCCATTAGTGGTTGAATTTTCGGGCAGGACCAGAATATGTGCAGTGTAGTCCCCATAATACCACTGTCACGCCAACACAATGGGGAGACACCTGGGAGAAAATAATTTAACCATACATATATTTGTTTATAGATATTCTCTTTGATCACGACGCATGATGAGTTTTCGGAGGAGGCCTCCCATATATCTTGCTATATATCCAAGTCTAAATTGGTGTTATGGTCCTTCTAGCAGATGGTCATATCTTTGTCATGTGCCTAGTTTAATTTTGATTGGAGCCAGACAGTGGTATAATGTGGAGGTGGTAATTCCTTCTGTAAGTGATTGGTGTAAATGCCAGTTCTCAAACAGAGTAAGATTATGTTATGAGATCAATCTAATTTATAGGTAGATTAGATGTAGTGCCTGATCTGGAGGCATTACAAAAATTCAGAGAAGGGAAAATCACAACTAGATTGTAATAAGGCAAAAGACGGGACCTTCCCATGGATAAGCATATCATTGACAATTAAGAGTACTTTTTGAATCCAGGAGTTTGGTTGTTTTGTCTTTTTAATCTGTTCTTCTTTCCATCTTTGCGTTGAGAGATAAATTTGCAGGGAACCAATCGGTGATCACTCCTTGTATCAAAAAAATTAAGAACTGTACAGTCTTCAATCACGTGTCTCTTGTTGGGATATTGTCAATGTCATTCTTGATTCCATTTGGTCTAATCAATGTCTATTTTCTATTTGGATTCTTCTTCTTGAAGAAGTTAAGTAAAAGTTTTCACAGTCTGTGAATCTGTTCCGAAGTTCATTTCTGTTACCATAACCATAATTGCCAACTGATGCACGTTTGTCTTTATGATGGGCACTAATCTTTGAATTGGAATTTCCCATAATCTTAAGTGATCATTTCCTTAATTTGGTTGATTTGATACTCACTGACGCAAGATGAAGACATGTCTAGCTTTCAGTTGTTGTCAAGCAGTAAGGGAAAGTATTTCATTATACAACTGAGCAACAACTATTTCTCTTTGTTTTAAAAGTTCACTTAATCAAACAAGCACAAAAAAATTAAAGAGCAAATGGCCTCTACTGTAAAATGACTGACTTTAACTTGACAGTATGCAATCAGGAATTACGTATTCCTTAAAGGAGCAATCCATGCAATATCTTACATGTGTTTTTTTAAAATACATTCTGTAGTATTAAATAATAGAATATATATATATTTTTTATTATTCAACTCTTAATGCCATTTTTAATGAGTTTTAATATACTGAGCATCCTTTGATTTCTATAGCAGGTATTAACTCACCTCCCCAGCAGTGCAAGATTTTTGTAACACTTTCCTGTTTGTGACAATTTGTTGTCCATATTCCCAGCTGCAAACTGTAACAATAGATAATGTTACCCTAGTAATAATATAAGGCTGAGCTTATAGTGGCGGCCTCGCTACGTGCGCACACTTGCACGTCAGGCACAATTCAGTACTTGGCTATAGTAGTTAGCCAAGTGCCTGTGTGCCTGATGACAAAGTAGCGCGTTGACGCGGCAGCGTTTTGAGAAGACCATACATTTTGTCTTGGGTGGCTGCCGCGTGAGCTGGTTCAGCCAATAAGGGTGTACCAGCTTCGTGACGCGTCCGCCACGCCCCAGAATGCCCGCAACACTGAGCACAGATCTCCTGTGCTACAGCAGAGTGGCATGGATAGAGCTCGCACTCTCGCAAGCAAGCGGAGCTTCGCCTTAGAAAACATTGTAGGTGTTGAGTTACACTGACTGAAGGATTGATTGAAACTGAGTGTCAGCCATTTGATGAACCTTGGGAAAAAGGATATTTGCGTATCGATCACGTGAACGAATTGATGGGTAGCTTAGTTACTTGGTTTATCAATAAAGGTAATTTAAAAAGCAATTTTTGAAAACGTATTTTTAAAGTACCGCTTGGACTGCCTCTTTAAAATAGAAAGGGCATTTTGTATAAGAGCAATGTAAATTGAATTTGTGGGGTATTAAGGGCTAGAGAGTTGAGGGAAAATAATCCTTAAATTTGCATTACCTGAAATTAAACCACTGTCGGTGATCAGTGATGTGTTTTTTAATATAAATATTGTGGAAATAGAGCTTTCTTTGGAAAAAGGAATACTATTGCGGTCTACTTTGCATTTTAAAAAGTGTGATGTTGTACGTTAGCCTGGCTTCCTTTTATCCATTGTAGTGTATTGGGTGCAAGAATACAAATACAGCATTTTATACATCTAACTGCTATGCTAACATATTTCTAAAAAAATATTGACCATACATTTGTATAGATACTTAATTTTGATTTTTTTCCGCTCAATCTTTTTGATTAGACTCTGGGTAAAGTTGGCAGAGTACAGCAGATTTATTCAGACAGTGATCTGAAGGTGGAAGTTTGTGGAACCTCTTGGACATATAACCCAGCTGCTGTTTCCAAGGTGGCATCTGTAGGCTCGGCAATTAGCAATGCAACTGGCGGTAAGTTTCACGATCTTGCCTTTATTTATTTTTTTCCTATTTCACAATTTCATGCTAATCACGCTTTCCCATTGGAACATGTAATGCATAAAAACTGACCGCAGATGAGATTTGGTTTGAACCAGTCTGTCAATTTTCCTCTCTGTTGTGAAACCTCAGACCCAATTAGATTTTTGGCTTTCGTTCATATTTAGGATACCTTTTGGGTCTATCCCAAGTCATTTTAATTGTATGTATGTCTTTATTTGTATAGCGCCATTAATGTACATAGCGCTTCATAGCAGTAATAGTTACAATCATATAAATAAGATATAAATAACACAAAGGGAAGAAGTGCTTCAGACTTAAAACTAACGTTTAGGAAAAGGAGTCCCTGCTCCGAAGAGCTTACAATCTAATTGCCATGCTGGAGTGCATATAATACAGAATTGTGCTACAGGACCATGTGTCGGGCAGAGAGAATAAGTCAATTATGAATGGTCCTTTATATGGTGCCCTAATAACGTGTAAAAATTCTGGTTTTCATGGGGCTCTATGCGAGAAGTTGACCAAATTGAAATGGATGTGGGGCCCCCTCCACTTTCTTACCCGACTTTGGTAGTCGCGACCTTATGACTGCTACGATGCAATCACATGCCAACCAATCTCTGTAGCCTGTTGGCAATCCGGCAGCAAAAAAGTTTATGAAAAATATTTGACGAGAACATTAGCATGATATCAAACAGTAAATGTTGTGGAATTTACCAACGGCTTCTCCTTTTAATCCACAGAGCGATTGTCACAGCTTTTGAAGAAGCTGTTTGAAACGCAAGAATCTGGAGACCTTAATGAAGAATTGGTGAAAGCTGCAGCAAATGGAGATGTGGCCAAAGTGGAGGACTTACTCAAGAGACAGGACGTGGATGTGAGCATCATTTTCACTTTCACATTTCACTATTTTTACTACTTTAGCTCATTGGTATCATGACATTTTTGAAAGGCAGAGAAAAATCAGAATTCCTATAAATGCCGCCAAAATCTGTTTTTTGTCTTTTCATATATTGGTTTGGTTTCGTATGCAGACTTTACTGCCCTGTTCTTTAAACATATTAACAGTTGGGAATTGTTCTGTTTAAATAACTATACGTTGTATGTTGCGTCTTATTTTCATGTTGTTTGTTGCTCCTTATCCTTGCCAATTCATTTCATGTTTAGGTAAATGGACAATGTGCTGGACACACAGCTATGCAAGCAGCAAGCCAGAATGGACATGTAGACATTTTGAAATTACTTCTGAAGCAAAATGTTGATGTAGAAGCTGAGGTAACTAGACTTAAGTGTTTCAAAAGACCTTTTCAGTTTTATTTTCCTGTCAACTGGTGTAGCTTTCCTAAATTACTATATTGCTCCTGTAACCCAGTCCTGTATTAGTTATTTGACAGTAAACCTTTCAGCATAGGCTAAATGTGTTTCATTTTAAAACTGAGATCATTTTCTTCAGTTCTAAGTATTGCCACCGATGCTTTCAGTCTAATGCTGCTCTATTTGAAGTACACACAATCAAAGACCAAGAGCATAGAACTTTGTGTCACTCAGTGTAGTTGCTCTTGGTGAAATCTTTTGAGAAACACTGGTTAAGACTTTCCTTTTACTCTAATTTACCCTAGGCTTGAAGAAATAGCATTTTTTTTTGCCTGAGAAGTTAATTTTTGTTCCCTGCCTCCTAGTGTGTTATCTGATGACCACATCTGAGAAGTTTCCAAAATGTCCTTCCTGATAATAGTTAAGCAGCACTGTGGGAATACTAGATACTCTGGAAAGATGAACATAGAAGTGCCAATGCTTGCACATACTGAAGCATCGATACTAGGGCACGTATAGGAGAATGTGCTTAATCTTACATAGTTAGATAGTAGATAAGGTTGAAAAAAGACGTACGTCCATCAAGTTCAACCTATGCTAAATTTAGACAACAGATCTTCTATTAGCAAGCTGATTTGTACAGCAATCTAAGGCGTTCCCAAACTTGCACCAGTGTTGGTTTGCAGTTTTGCCATTTTGACTGCATATCCTCCTAAGATTTTCATCTATTTCTTGTTTTGTTCTCCTGAAAACTTAAACAGGGAAGGAAGTGTGGCGGAGTTCACTTGGTAGGCAGCAACACAATCTGGCCAGACGGAGGAGCCGGCCCGAGCATGATGCACACTGTTTAAAATCCGCTCAATTATGTATTCGGTGTGCAATTCAGATATTCACTATCTGCTTCATGCTAGTTCATGATTTCTATGGGCTTTGCAGCATACGTACTGCACTGAAAAGCAAATCCAGATATTGTTCCCCACTTTGAGGCCCCAAATGCAGAGCTGGAACTAGCTGGACTTTAAGTGCACCTGTTACTGGTCTGTTGATGAAATACTACAAGATAATGGCCCTGACAATATTTTGTGTGAGACAGAAAAGCCTATTTATAAGGCACAGGAACAGCACATTGATAAAGCTTTCAGATTTTCATTGCAGTCTTTCATTTTACAATAAGTTTGATCAAAATTAACTTATACCATCAGTTTGTTTAGTGTTTTCAAATCACACCACAGTTGTTGAATGGCATATATTATTATTGATATAAATCTTCAAATGTGACTATCTTTTGGCCAATTGTTCACAATCTTGCTGTGTATGTATGTATGTATGTAGCACGTTAGTATTTTTTCTTCAATTTATTTTTATGAAAATATATTTTTCTTCCAGTATTTTATTAATTTCTGAAAATGTAATGCAATCAAATAGTTAAAATTTGTTGTATTGGGTGTATTAATTAAATAAACAAAATGTTCATTCTTTAGGACAAAGATGGAGATAGGGCAGTGCACCATGCTGCTTTTGGAGATGAAGGTGCTGTGATAGAGGTGTTACACAGAGGTGGTGCAGATTTAAATGCTCGGAACAAACGCAGACAGACTCCACTCCATATTGCTGTTAACAAAGGCCACCTGCAAGTTGTTAAAACGTTATTGGATTTTGGCTGCCACCCTAGTCTACAGGTAATCCTTTCTTTGTGGAATACTGGGGTTTAATTATTGCCATATCTTATGCTCTATAAATGGTCAATGCAACAACTGTCCAAAAACAAGAGTATTGCTTAAGCCAGGGGAGCGGAAACTTTTGCTGTCCTGTCTTTCTTGCCCCGGCTCTCGCGCACCCCCCCCCCCCCACCTTATATCCGCGTCACATGGTACTGTGGCATCATTTGAGGCTGCGCTGCCATGGCGACGGTTCACAGCCGGCTGAATCCCGGTAAGTGGAGTTTTGCAGGGGCCTCACGCGATCCCCAGTCATTTCATTTAAATGCCTTGGAGAAGATCACGTACCCCTGGCTTAAGGAAAGGAAGGGGGGGAGAAGGAAGGAGCAAAGGGAAAGAGGGGGGATAATGAAGGGGGAGGGGAAAAGGGGGGAGGGGAGAAAGGGGCGGGAGGAAAGAAAAAGGAAAAAAAGAGGGGAGCAGACCAGGGCAAAGGCACAAATAAAGATCTAGATACGGACCCTCACAGGAAACAACCCAGTTTGTAGTCCTCGTTGAGTCCAAAAGAGCTCAACGTCTTAAGTTCAAAAATCATCCTGGTCTCAAGTTGCAATCGTTGTTTGTTCCTGTCGCCACCACGTGTAGAAGTATTGGCCTGTAAAAACGGCATGCAACGAAGTGTAGCAAGACTGTTCTGGTGTTGTCTAAAATGCCTGGCAACAGGCAAGTGGTGCAACTCTTCATCACTTCGGTTTTGAATAGCGCCTTCCGGATGGTAGACCGATGGATCGCCATCCGTTCTTTGAACATCCTTGAAGTTTTACCAATATAGAAAAGTCCGCCTGGGCAATTAATGAAGTACACAACAAAACGAGATTCGCAATTCAGATAGTTTGTTTTTTTATCTTGATAGAATTTCCAGTCTGTGGATGTGCGAACGAATTTCCAGTTTGCATGTAACGACAATTTATGCAGCCATGACAACAGAATGCCCCTGGTTTGATGGATAGCCAAGATAGGAAGGTGATGCATACTTTAGCGTAGAATCAGCCTAAGTGAGCATATCCCCAATATTGCATCCTCTAGGATTGCATAGCCTCGGTGGAAATTTACAAACATGCCCAATTTTAGCATCATTAGCAAGGATATGCCAATTAGCCTTTTTGCTTTTTTTTTTTTATGAAGTGGGAAGCTGTGGAAAATGTGGTGGTTATATTCAAGCGCTCATCTGTAGTCGGCTTAGGGTCAGTTCTTAATAGACTTGTAATATCCATAGCCCTTGCTCTCCTAAGGGCATCCTCAATATCATTGGTTTATAGCCACGTTCAAAAAAGCGTAGAGCCATCCGCTGTAGTGACTCCTCTGCTTCCATAGGGTCACTAGTAATTCTCTTGACCCTAAGCATTTGGGAGTAAGGAAGACCATTTTTCAGAGCAGTCGGATGGTTGCTGGTAGCATATAGAAGCGAGTTTTTATCCGTTTTTAAAAAAAATCTTGTAGCCAACGCAGCTCCAGTTTTATATATGACCATGTCGAGAAACGCCACGCTGGTATCACTGAGTAAACCGAATGGTTGATGAAATCTGGTTCAGTTGTGCTACAAACTGTTGCAGTTCTACCTCACTCCCTCCCCAGATGAGGAACACATCATCGATGTACCGGGTACAGAACAGGATGTGCTCTGAGAGGGGGGTATCATTGAGCAGATGTCTGTTCGTAGACATCCATATAGAGGTTGGCATAGGAGGGTGCCATATTTGATCCCATTGCCGTCCCCATGAGTTGTAAATAGAATCCTTTTTCAAACTTAAAGAAGTTCTTATGGAGGATCACTTCCATCAGAAAAAGCAAGAATTCAGCTGGGGTCCAGCATGTTCAGGAAAATTCACAAAATGCTGTCTTGTAGCTTAGTTTTTTCCTTTTTCTTTCCTCCCTCATTTCCCCCCCCCTTTTTCTCTCGTCCTTCTCTATTATCCTCCCATCTATCACGTTGTTCCTTCCTTTTCCCCCCCCTTACTTTCTCTCCTCCCCCCCCCCCCTTACTTTCTCTCCTTTCCCCCCCCCCCTGTTCCCGGTATGCATTTTTCTAATTTCCAGTATGTCACTAGACTCTGCCCGTTTATGCTTTACGTGAGTCTTCCTACAGTGTTCTCACTGTGGTGCTATTTCCTTACACCCCCTTCACTGTTCCCTTACTCCTGTGACACTCGCGATCGGGCATCTGCAGGTGTCTACTCCGATTCTCCAGTTTGTTTACATTTGGTGACGCATTCGCGATCCTGTAGTTACTCAGCTGTGATATCAGTGGCAACAATAGATGCTACACCCAGAGGCAGGCTGGGGACGATCAGCTGTGACTGATCCAAGATGGCGCCTGACCGGGCCTCCTGCAAACATGAATGCGCTTACCTTTTGATTACAGCTGCCTTGTGTTCGCACGTTTGACGGTTTTAATTGATTTTTGAGTTTTTTCACTGGTTGGTGCTGGGTATTTATAGCTGTCACATTCATTCTATCTGTTCACTTCCTTGAGAGAGGTCCCGTTCTGAGGACCGAAACGTTGGTGTGTGTGTGCTGGTCATCTTAATACAGCTTTCATGGATTATACCTGTGTGCGGTCTCGTCCTTCATGCATCTTTGCTTAGAGGAACACCCTCTTTGAATTCCATGGTCTTACATATCAGGACAAAACAATCATCTGTTCCTTAGCAGGTCTTAAAATTGGGTAAATACAACCTCCGATGAACAACAACACATGACATATTACACTGTCATGATTTATTTAACAAAAATAAAGCCAAAATGGAGAAGCTATGTGTGGAAAACTAAGTACACCCTTACTGCTTCCATAGAAATTAAGATGCTAAGTAGCAGACACCTGTCTGCTAATCAATGCCCTTGATAAATTGATCATCAGCAAGTGTGACCACCTCTATAAAAGCTGAAGTTTTAGCAGTTTGCTGGTCTGGAGCATTCAGGTGTGTGTTAACACAATGCCAAGGAGGAAAGACATCAGAATTGATCTTAGAGAAGCAATTGTTGCTGCCCATCAATCTGGGAAGGGTTATAAGGCCATTTCCAAACAATTTAAAGTCCATCATTCTACAGTGAGAAAGATTATTCAAAAGTGGAAAACATTCAAGACAGTTGCCAATCTTCCCAGGAGTGGGCGTCCCAGCAAATTTACCCCAAGGTCAGACCATGCAATGCTCAGATAAATTGCAAAAAGCCCAAGAGTTACATCTCAGACTCTACAGGCCTCAGTTAGCATGTTAAATGTTAAAGTTCTTGACAGTACAATTAGAAAAAGACGGAACAAGTATGGTTTGTTTGGAAGGGTTGCCAGGAGAAAGCCTCTTCTCTCTAAAAAGAACATGGCAGCACGGCTTAGGTTTGCAAAGTTGCATCTGAACAAACCACAAGACTTCTGGATCAATGTCCTTTGGACAGACGAGACAAAAGTGGAGATGTTTGGTCATAATGCACAGCGCCACGTTTGGCGAAAACCAAACACAGCATATCAGCACAAACACCTCATACCAACTGTCAAGCACAGTGGTGGAGGGGTGATGATTTGGGCTTGTTTTGCAGCCACAGGACCTGGGAACCTTGCAGTCATTGAGTCGACCATGAACTCCTCTGTATACCAAAGTATTCTAGAATCAAATGTGAGGCCATCTGTCCGATAGCTATGGGCTGTTATATAGAGCGTGCGGCCCTATGCGAACGTGCGTGCACGTGCCGCATGCTTTTCGTAAATATAGTGAGAGGGGCAGTACTGGGATGGTACTGTGTTTGTGTGTGTATGTGTATGTATGTGTATGTATGTATATGTGTGTGTATGCATGTGCAAATTATTATTTATTTAAAAAAAAACCAACAATTGGTAAAAATTAAATACTTACGTTTGTGCAGACACACACACACACACACACACACACACACACACATACATTTAGCGCCGGTCGCGACGTGAAAAGATTATTTCCCCGCTCCCTGTCGGCTCCCCTCTCTGCGCGGCCCTCGTATAGAAGGGCTGACTCACGTCCGCCAACTAAAATTCCACGCGCGCACGGCACTATAGAACGTGCCTAAAGCTTGGCCGAAATTGGGTCATGCAACAGAACAATGATCCCAAGCACACCAGCAAATCTACAACAGAATGGCTGAAAAAGAAAAGAATCAAGGTGTTGCAATGGCCCAGTCAAAGTCCAGACCTCAACCCGATTGATATGGGCTTAAAGTGCAGTCTATCAGCTTTAATTTGAGGTTATTCATATCCAAATTGGAGGAAGGGTTTTGGAATTACATCTATTTAATATGTAGCCCCCTCTTTTTCAAGGTACCAAAAGTAATTGGACAATTGACTCAAAAGCTGTTTCATGGACAGGTGTGGGCTATTCCTTCGTTATTTCATCATCAATTAAGCAGGTAAAAGGTCTGGAGTTGATTCCAGGTGTGGCATTCACACTTGGAAGCTGTTGCTGTGAACCCACAACATGCGGTCAAAGGAGCTCTCAATGCAAGCGAAACAGGGCATCCTTAGGCTGCAAAAAAAAAAAGAAGAAAATCCATCAGAGAGATAGCAGGAACATTAGGAGGGGCCAAATCAACAGTTTGGTACATTCTGAGGGGAAAAAAAGAACGCACTGGGGAGCTCTGCAACACAAAAAGGCCTCGACGTCCAGGGAAGACAACAGTGGTGGATGATCGTAGGATCCTTTCCGTGGTAAAGAAAAACCCCTTCACAACATCCAGCCAAGTGAAGAACACTCTCCAGGAGGTAGGCATATCATTATCCAAGTCTACCATAAAGAGAAGACTTCACGAGAGGAAATACAGAGGGTTCACCACAAGAATAGAAAGGCCAGATTAGACTTTGCCAAGCCATATCTAAAAATGCCAGCCCAGTTCTGGAACAGCTTTCTTTGGACAGATGAAACTGAGATCAACCTGTACCAGAATGATGGGAAGAAAAAAATGGAGAAGGCTTGGAACGGCTCGTGATCCGAAGCATACCACATCATCTGTAAAACACGGTGGAGACAGTGTGATGGCATGGGCATGCATGGCTTACAATGGCACTGGGTCACTAGTGTTTATTGATGATGTGACAGAAGCAGCCGGATGAATTCTGAAGTGTATAGGGATATATTGTCTGCTCAGATTCAGCCAAATTCAGCGAAGTTAATTGGGCGGCACTACACTTTACAGATGGACAATGACCCAAAACAAAGAAGTGGAATATTCTGCAATGGCCGAGTCAATCACCTGATCTCAACCCGATCGAGCATGCATTTCACTTGCTGAAGACAAAACTTAAGGTAGAAAGACCCACGAACAAACAACAACTAAAGACAGCTGCAGTAAAGGCCTGGCAAAGCATCACAAAGGAGGAAACCAAGCATTTGGTGATGTACATGCGTTCCAGACTTCAAGCAGTCATTACCTGCAAAGGCTTCTCGACAAAGTATTACACATTAACATTTTATTTATGATTGTGTTAATTTGTCCAATTACATTTGAGCCCCTGAAATAAGGGGACAGTGTATGAAAATGGTTGCAATTCCTAAACGTTTCACACAATATTTTTGTTCAACCCTTTGAATTAAAGCTGAAAGCCTGCACTTCTATTACATCTTAGTTGTTTCATTTCAAATCCATTGTGGTGGCGTACAGAGCCAACATTATGAAAATGGTGTCAGTGTCCAATTATTTCCAGACCTAACTGTGTGTGTATATGATGTATGTATGTATATATGTCAGTGATTCCCAACCTTTTTTGTTTGGAGGAACCCTTGAAGTATTTCAAAAAATCTCGGGGAACCCCTATCTGGCTGACACATATTAACTTCGAGAGGGGTCAGTCACAAAATGTCACACCTCAAAAGCCACCTCTATTTCCCACAATCTATCCATGTATCTCTCTCCCATCCATCTCACTAACTCTTCTCCCCCCCCCCTCCTGCCTTGCATGTATTTATCCCTTGCGTCTCGCTCCTACTCCCTCTTTTCCTCACCCCCTCCTGCCCCCCACTCTTCTCTCAATCGCCCCTACCTTCTGTGGTCTGTTGGGAATCACTGATATGTGTATATATGTATTTGT